>NC_143158.1:18053106-18344305 GCF_041381405.1 Jatropha curcas | reverse complement strand
CAACGAGTCAAAGAGGAAGATACTTTAGTCACTTGTTCAAACAGTTGAAGAAAGGGGTCATAATTGAAAATAAGAGAATCACCTGGGTGTACTCCCGAACCTCTGGCAGCCGGGCCTGCAGCCGAGTGGAGAAGTAGGCAGCATAGTCACCGGCCGACAAAGGGGTGTTAGCAGGAGAGCCCTCATACTCTGCCTCCAAGTCCTCCCGGGTCATGCCCTCCAGCAAACACATGTGCCGAGGAGGAGCATAAGGCACTCGCCGCTGAGCCATGGGCACCTGGAGCTCATAGACTCTCTCTTCCAGGAAGTACCAGTCAAGCCAGTACCCCCACAGCAGGAGCCTCGATCGGGTATATAGCTCTGCTACCCCACGAGCGGGATAGGTCCTCTAGGCCTCTCCCTCCTAGGGAGTTAGAAGCAGCTGCAAGACAGAAGAATCAGTAATTACATAGAAAGAAAAAAAAAGAAAGCTATGTTGTTCAGAGGATCCTTGTACTTACATCGGATAAGGCCCTGTCGTTCAGGAAGCACCTCCAGTAGTGCGGATCCTCGGTACTGGAGAAGGTATGATGACAGTGCGCCAGATACCGAGGAATCCGCCGGGAGTCAGCCGGAGTATCGCCACTCGAACGGCCCGGATAAATGCGGTACTCGTAAGCCCACACCTGCAGTAAAGATCATAATAAGTTGTGCACGGTTGAGCAGTAAAAATAAGATGATAAAAAAGAAAGAGGGTGCAGAGTAAGAGTCTTACCTCAAGTGGCCGGATGAACTGCCAGTTCGACTCACCACTACCCTGGGTCCATACATCAAGACTGTGATAGAGGTGAGCTAAGGCAGGAGTGGCCCAGTCGTAAGAGCCCACCTGGCTCAGATCCCGTAAGCATACTAGCACCGCCGGGTCTCCCTTATTCTGGGAGGTGCATAGCAGCTGAGAAGATATGATGTAGAAGAGAAAAGACCGGGCGGCCTGATCCCTCTCCTCTCGAGTGTAGGCCGGGGCAGCAGGCCGAGCATCCACCGGCAACTCTCTCCATGCGGCCAGCCTCATCCGGATCTGCTCGGCCCAGAAATGATAGATCACCTCATAGGAGACACACCCCTGCGCGATGTACCGGGTCTGAGTGGTCACACCGAGCAGGGCGCGGACCAACTGTGCTCCTAGAGTAGCGGTCTGGTACTGAGCGTCCAGAGGAGCAACTGGGCTGTCCAATCTGAGCCCCGTGATAGCGGTGTAGTTGGCCGGTGTCAAAGTCATCTCCCCGAAGTCGAAGACGAACGTGTGGGTGCAGTCGTTCCACCGCTCCATCAGCGCATAGCGCATGGCGGGTGGAAATCGAGGCTGAGTGCGGCGGAGTCCCGCAACGTAATCGCCAAAGCCAGCAGCAATGACCCGAGCGTGCATGGGAGGGTCCAGCAAATCCCAGAATGCCGATGCGTCAGTGGAAGATCCGCTAGCGCGGGCCTTGCCCAGATCAACCTGTGTAAGAAAAATTTCAATTTAAATAAGAATTAAACTAACAATTATCTATTTTTGTTTCATGGCAGGAAAAATAAAATTCAAGCCTCGGGCCAAATTATAGCTACGTCACGCGTCTGTACAGTTGCGTCACACGTCTACACAGCTGCATCACCCAGCTTGCCCAAGTTGCGCATCCTGAAGAACAGCTGCGTTGTGCACCTCAGTAGCTGTGTCACGCACCTCAACAGTTAAGCCACGTAACTGTTCAAAATATTGCGTCCTAAGAACAGAAGAGCCACGCATCTCAACAGCTGCGCCACGCAACTGTTCAAGGCATAACATCCTCAACGAACAGTCGCGTCACGGAACTGTTCTTCCACAAAACAGTTGCGTGACGCAACCGTCGCAGGTACGCAGAAACCAACCTATGTTCAATTTCTTTGTGTTTATGTTATTTCTATGCATTTTTCAGGGCAAAATTATGTCGCATGGAGATAGCATCAATTCTCAACCAACAAATCAAGCATTAAACACATGCAAAGGGCGAATTCACCTAAGTTCAAGAAAGCTAGGGTTCCATAGCGCTTCGAACAGTCGCGTCACGCAACTGTTCACCTAGAACAGCTGCATCACACAACTGTTCACGCAGGAATAGTTGCGTCACGCAACTCCTACCTGCGTGGCGCAATTGCCGACGCACATACAGATAGCAATTTCAACAAAATTATTCACATCGTGCAATTGAAAGCAAGAAATTCGAAAAAAATTACTTACTTCAGTCTGGAAACCACGCATCCCGCTGGTCTTGTAGCGAACCGAGAACTCAGTACCCAGCAATGGAAGGAGCTGTAGTGGTCGCGTCCCGGGAGTCAGGGGATTCCAGCTGACCGACACCCGCTCGCCCTCGAAGGTCGTGATGTCCGGGAGCGCCCCCAATATATGATTTTGGGATTTTAGGGTTTATTGTATTTTAATTGATTAGATCGTATTTTAAATCCGGTTTGTGGCCCGCCTTTAACCATAAGGCAAGAACGGGTCTTTTAATTATTTTTGCTATGGGTTGGATGATTGATGTGGTTTGAATGGTTATGAATGCAATGAATGGATTTATTTGGGACGATTAAATAATTTTCCACATAGGAACTCGGTTCGATTTATTCGAGTTAGGTTTAATTAAATAAATTGGATTTTCTAAAATTAAAATAAATTAGAAATTGTAGGTTAAAAGAGGCCAGTTTTCCCGGCGTCGGCTTCCAACGGGCCGACGTACCCAATTCCCTTATCCAGAATCATACTTGGTACGCCTGACCAGTCTTTTTAAAATAATTGGCCTTAAATAAAATTGGGTTAAATGAAGTCACTTTTATAAAATAAAACTGGAAACGGTCCCATTGCCGAAATAATGGGTGGCGACTCAAAAGATTTTTATAAATACCGATTTATCGGCATTACGCTCCTAAAAGGCTTTGTCACCATTTTCTTAATAAGAATCACATATTTCCAAACAAAATTAATTAAATAATAATTCGAGCAAAGTTTTCGAGTCCTCCGGGGTGGGAATTTCGGTGAAAATAAGTTGGCACGGGCGTGTTTCAGATCAAGTGTTGTTCTCGCGAGAGTCAGAGGCGTGCACGGTCTGGGGCGTGGTAGTTAGCACGGGCATGCGACAAATCAAGTGTTTTCTCGCGAGAGGCAGAGGCTTGCACGGCTTGGGGCGTGCCACCTTGCATGGGCGTGCTAACCTTGCACGGGCTAGGGCGTGCTATGGTTGGAATTTCAGATTCCATCTCAACATGTGCTTCCATTAATGTGAGAAACTTAGGAGTTCCTTCAAGTTCTTCATAGCACTTGTTGAAAGCAAGGTCATGGAGCTCTTGTGTGATTTGTTCTTGGACATATAAGGACATGGTTACTCCATACTTCTTTGCACGGCTCCTTGTAATTGGTCCATTAGGAAGTACTAATGGATTGCCATTGTTGTGGTCCTTGTTCCCTTGAGTTCCATAGGTGGTTGGTGGTAGTGGATCTGTATCAGAAGATATCTTAGAATTCTTTTTATAGCAATTAAATGAGATTCTTGGGACATGATTGAAATCTTGCACATAAAAAAACACTAAAGTGAATGTCAGGTCTGCTTGCAGTTAGATATAGTAAAGAACAATCATACTTCATAACAGTTTAATATCCATATCCTTTCCTTTTTCATCTTTTTCTAATATTGAGGATGGACTCATTAGGTACTACATACCTTGGCATTCTCCATTTTGAACCTTAGTATACTTGCCTTGGTTTATGAAAATCCCATTTTCACATTGTTCGATTTGAAGTCCAAGGAAGAAATTTAGTTCTCCCATCATACTCATTTCAAACTCAACCTGCATAATCTTAGAAAATTCCTTACAAAGAAGGTCATTAGTGGAACCAAAGATTATGTCATCAACATAGATTTGCACAACTAGAATATATCATGTGCTTTATTTTTAATAAATAGTGTAGTATCAACATTTCCTCTAGAAAAACCATTTTCCAATAAAAACTTACTTAATCTTTCATACCAAGCTCTGGGAGCTCGTTTCAAACTATAAAGAGCTTAAGTAAGTTTGTAAATATGATTTGGTTTATCATAGATTTCAAAACCAGGTGGTTGTTCTACATACACTTCCTCATTTAGAAAACCATTTAGAAAAGCACTTTTCACATCCATTTGATATAACATGAAGTTTTTAAAACATGCAAATGCACAACGCATTCTAATGGCCTCAAGTCTAGCAACCGGAGCAAAGGTCTCATCAAAATTGATGCCCTCTTCTTGGTTGTAACCTTGAGCCACTAACCTTGCTTTGTTTCTCACAATATTACCATGTTCATCAAGCTTATTTTTGAACACCCATTTTGTACCATTAACAGAATGGTTTTTAGGTCTAGAAACAAGTTTCGAAACTTGGTTTATCTAAAACTCGTTTAGTTCTTCTTGCATAGCAAAAATCCAACTTTCATCATTTTGAGCATCTTCTAAATTTTTAGGTTCTAATTGAGACACGAAAGCAACATTACCAAAATATCTCTTAAATTGAGCTCTAGTCATCATCCTTTCTGAAGGGTTATCCATGATGTCCTCTTGAGGATACTTGTGGAATCACCACCCTTTTGGTGATTCAGAATTCTCATTTTCTGTTTATGGCATTTGACTTTCAGTTGCATTCTAATCTTCATGTTCATTTTTTGGTTCAGCCTAATTACCAACGTTCTGCTCATTTTCTAGCTGTTCTAGTTGTTCTTATTGTTCATTTTTCTTTTCTTGATTGAAATCTACAACATCATCATTTTCTAAAATTCTAGTAGAGTTAGATTCATCAAACACAACATGAATAGATTCTTCTACAAGTAGAGTTTTCTTATTAGACACTCTATATGCTTTACTATTACTAGAATATCCTAGAAAAATTCCTTCATAAGATTTAGCATCAAATTTAGCAAGGTGATTTTTCTTGTTATCTAGAATAAAACATTTACACCAAAAAATGTGAAAGTAACCAATATTTGGCTTTCTACCTTTGTATAGCTCATATGGAGTCTTTTTCAATTTAGATCTTACCAAAGCCCTGTTTAGAATATAACATGCAGTGTTTACAGCTTCTGTCTAGAAATACTTTGGTAACTTAGAATCATTCAGCATGGTTCTGGCCATTTCCTGAAGTGTTCTATTCTTGCATTCCACTACTCCATTTTGCTGAGGTGTTCTAGGTGCCGAGAAGTATGGAAGATTCCTAATTCTTTGCAGAAAGCATCGAATTTCTGATTCTCAAATTCTCTTCCATGGTCACTTCTAATTGCAGAGATGTTGTGTCCTTTTTCATTCGGTATTCTCTTGCAAAGATGAACAAACACGTCATATGACTCATCCTTATTTCCATGGAAGAGTGTCCAGGTGAATCTAGAGTAATCATTTACAATAATAAATGCATAGAATTTATCCCCAAGACTAGAATGAGTAACAAGTCCAAATAAATCAAGGTGTAGCAATTCTAAAGGTCTAGAAGTAGAAATCATGCCTTTAGATTTGAAAGATGTTTTGGTTTGTTTGCCCAATTGACGAGCATCACAAATGTGATCTTTTTCAAAATTTAGCTTTGGCAAACCACGAACCAAATCTTTCTTAGACAGTTTAGAAATAAGGTGCATGCTTGCATGTCAAAGTCTTCTATGCCATAACCAACTAGAAGAAACTAAACATATGCCTAGGTTATGCATATCAGAAAGCTCTACTAGATATATGTTCCTAAACCATTTTCCAACAAATAAAGTTTTATTATCATGCATGTTCTGAACTTCACAATAAGAGGGTTCACAGATCACTCTTCTATTTTTATCACGAATTTGACTCACACTTAACAAGTTATAATGTAATCCTTCTACTAAGCATACATCTTCTATTGAAGGATTGGAACCTACCACACTAATACCAACGATTTTACCTTTTGCTTTGTTTCCAAAGCTCACTGTACCTCCCTTTTTCTTTTCTAATCTGGTGAATTTCTCTCTATCACCAGTCATATGCCTAAAGCAAGCGCTGTCCATGTACCACATTTCTATTTTCAGCTCACTCCTTAGGCACACCTGAAAAGATCACACAGATTTAGGTACCGAACTCGTATTGGGTCCTGGAGGTTTAGTGGTAACAAGTGTATTCAGCTTACTATGATTTTTCTTTCCATTGAAACTATCAAATTGTTATGTTTTAAAGTCAGAACATTAGAAATAGCATTTTTCTTATTAGAAACATGATTTTGTTTTGAAATGCTATCATAGCTAGAACTTGTCTTTTCTTTAGAAAATGATTCTGAAATTGACTTTAGAATTCTAATCTCAGTTTTCAAAGATTCATTTTCAGAATTAAGATTTTTACATTTTTCTTCAAAGTGTTTTAGATTTTTAGAAAATTTATCATTACACTCTTTAAGATCTTTGATCTCTATGATAAGATCTTTGCATGTAACTTCTTGATAAAAGGCATCTTTCAAATGATTACATTCAGCTTTTAATTTTCTAAAATCTTTCTTCAGATCTTTATGCTTTTTAACAAGCTTTTCAAATTCAGTGCACAGGTTATTATAAGTATCTAGAAGATTATTTTTAGATTCAGGTTCAGAAATACTTACATTACTTTCTTCACGCTTTTGGCCTGTTGTATCTACTTCACTGCTTCCAGCTTTCTGTGTTGAAGTCAGAGTGCTGATTTTCTTAGAGTCAAAATCGATAGTGGCCATTAGACAAATGTTTGCAGTCTCCTCCTAGTCACTTTGACTTTCAGAATTAGAATCATCTGAGTCACTCCAAGTAGCTATGAATCATCTGAGTCACTGAAAACTACTTTCAAAGCCAGTCCTTTCTTTTTCTTATCTTCTACAATCAAAGAAGATTTCATCTCTTCTGAAGATTTCATCTCTTCTGAAACAAGAGAAGCTATAAATAATCATAAGTTACGAAGTCTCTTTATAATTCATGATATGTCCTATAGAATCCCATTTTTTTATATAGAATTCTAAGGATTTTCTTAACAAGCTCATCTTCTAAAATTTTCTTTTCGAGAGTTCTCAAAGGATTAACTATATTAGTGAATCTAGAATTTAATTCAGCTATAGTCTCTCCTTCTTTCATACTAAACATTTCATATTCTCTCCAAAGGATATTAATTCTGGATTCCTTCACTCGATCAGTATCCTCATAGGTAACTCTAAGTTTTTCCCAGACTTTCGTTGCAGACTTACATCCAGACACTTTATTGTATTCTGTTGGATCTAATGCACAGTGAAGAATATTGATGACTTTTGCATTTATAGAAATGCATTCCAATCAGCATCAATATATTCTTCTTCTGTTTTCCTGACTCTCACATTTTCTATAGTTTTCATAAGAATGCGAGGACCAGTAATGACGTTCCTCCAACAGTTTATATCAACTGATTTTATAAAATTTGCCATTCTAGTTTTCCAATAAGAGTAATTAGAACCATTGAATAGAGGAGTTCTAGAAATGGATTGACCTTTTAAAGATGTAAGAGGAAGTAAAGCTACCATTAGATCTTTCTCTCAAGCAGTTAAGCTTCGGTAAGTCAAGAGCCAAAGCTCTGATACCAGATTGTGGGTCCCATTTATATATGGCACAACCCAAGAGGGGGTGAATTGGGTTTTTTTTTAAAAAATTAAACATAACTTTCAAAAACAAAATTAGACTTCTGTTGTAGCGAAAATAGAAAGCATTTGTGAGAGTTAGTTATCAAGTTTAGAACTACCTCACAAAACTTGATGCAAGATTAGAAAGACTTTGTAAAGAGCAGCTATTGTGATTAGAACTGCTTCACATATCTTAATCAATTTCAGAAACACTTTATGAAGGAAAGTTATTGCATTTAGAGCTACTTCATAAAGCTTAGACAAATATTAAATATTCTGGGAAAAACAGTTATTGAATTTTAGAACTGCTTCACAAAGCTGTAAGCAAATTTAGAAAACTAATTAAAATTCAGATTGTGATTTATATTGAATATATAAAAGAACATATTAGAACTTGGTATATTCACAATACAGAAATCCAGAGTTCTAATGTTTAATATAGATAAAGCTTATCCAAGTTTAGAACTATAAAATCATTAACAACTTTGCATTTCTAAAAGATTAATAGTTGTGTAAATAAAAATAGAATCAAGTAGAACTTCAGAAAATAGAAAGATAAACACATCGATTTATAGTGGTTTGACACTAACTCGCCTACATCCACTTCCCAAGACTCATCTTGAGATCCTCTACTATATTATCTCTTTTCAAGGGTAAGAGACAAACCAACAGTACAAGTCAGTGGATCAAAACCTAGAAATACCCTTTGTCACACTAGATTTTCCAAAGGTTCTAGTCAATCTCAACCCTTTCTGTTTTAGTAGAGAACAAAAACTCAAATCAAGACATTGGAATCTCACACAAGGAGAAGGTCGCCTGATAACCTATTCCACCATAGCTTTTCACCTAATCTATTACACAAAGTTTTTCATATAAAAACCTGTCTACAACAGATTACAGAATCTATGTAGACAGAAAGAAATGCAAATATAAGCATAGGAAAAATAGAAATCAAGTTTAGAAAATTGATTTGATGAACACAAATGTTTTTCAAAAGATGTTGTTATAATTTTCTTTTTCTCTTAGAAATATTTCGTGAAGCAATAAGACGAAAGGAAATAAGGGGGTTAAGAGAGAGCTTTGAGAGATAAAAACGTTGAAGCGATGAACTCTTACTCTTGAAAATCAAATTACCCACGTCTTCGTAAGAGGAAGACACCTTTTATAGAGGGATGAAGATCCCGCTTTAGAAAGCGTAATATTTAGCTTTTAAAGAAGAATTTTGACTTTCCATAGATGAAAGATTCGGAGATCTTGTTGCCAAAAATGCTTTAAGTCAAAATCTTTTCTTTTAAGGTAAGCAAATTAAAACAAGATTTTGGACTTTCTTTATAAACAATTTTCGAAAATAACAAGATATAGAAATCTTTTTCAAATATTTTTTTACCAAAATAATTAAGACAAAATCTTTTTCATTTAGGTAAGAAAGTTAAAATCGAGATTTTGACTTTTATTGTTTAAGGTAATTTTCGAAAATCATTTTTGAGAGAGAAAAATACTTTTGTTCTTATAAAAGAATATTCTCTCTATCCTCCAATAAATCATAAGATACTAATCACTAAAATCTTCAAATAGTCTTCATGGTCTTCAATTAATCTTGGATTTGTAGGAATTTGCCTTTTTTATCAATTTCCATATTTAGAAAACAATTAAAAAAAATAATATTAGCACCAACAAAAATATTAAATTTATTTATTTTGCATAATCATCAAAGCTCAAGATAGAATTGACCCTTGAGCCAATAGACTGAAATCAACCAAATCAGATTGTCTCCAGAAAAATATTCTTAGGATTAGACGAGATTTTCACAGGATGTTTCAGACATTGGCACAGCTTGCTAGTTATGGTTTTCAAACCAAAAGTCCAATCAGAAGTGCTGAAATCAAGGGTTCGTAAGCTCAGACCTTGATTAGCTCTGATCTTTCAGAGGGGGCAAATTGTTGACCATTGATTTCAGCACCAAGCTATTGGAAATTCCACTACGATTCCAACATCATGAGAATTAGCTCGATTGGACGTCGAATGGGCCTTGAATGGACTTCCGGAAGCCCAAAAACCCTAAAAGCAAAGGGCAGGGGTAAGGCAGTAATTTCCCCCGATCGGCGCTGACAGCCTTTGGTCGGCGTCGATAAGCCCCTTTTCGGTGCCGATTTATGGCATCCCAAAGGCCCTAATCAGTACCGAAAAGGAGCACAACGGTTCCGAAAAAGAGGACCTTAGTACCTCTATGTCCTCTGCCCAGCAGCCTCTTGGCCTATAAATATGGCCCTTCCCCCTCATTTTTACTTACCTCTTGTTGCTCGATCCTTTCGACTTTCATTCACACTTTAGTCTTCCTTAGACCAAAGTTATTAGTCAGTTAATTTATTATTAATTAATTCAAGAATTAATTAATAATTAATTAACACTATTACAATATAGGTGAAACGACCCGAAAAATTATTCTAAAAAATTTTTCATTTAAAAATTTAAATATAAATTCTAACCAATTATATTATAGGACATTATTATATTTAAAATAATAAAATTAATGTATTGTGAATTTATTTAACAAATTTATTGCAAATATATTTTATATTTGCTAAACCAAATCCTAAATTAAACTAAACCCTTTGAAAAACCCATAAATCAATTGCAAAATCGAGCTAAAATCATGATTTGAGCCAAACCAGACTCAAATCGACCCAAACCCCATCAACCAATAAGAAAATTCTAGAAACCTAAAAATACAAAAAAGAAAATCCCATCCCCATTCTCCTTTCTCTCCCGATCATGTCACAGCCCCTCCCCCTACCCTTTTCTTTTTTTTTTTTCTGACCATCTGAGACCACCGCCAATCTCGCAGTCGCCTCCTCGTTGTCGCCTCCTCACTGTAGCAACTCCGGCCTCCCTTCCTCTCTCTCCTTTTATTTCTAGCGTGTGGGTCCCGTATACGTATGGCACAACCCAAGCGGGGGAGGGGGTAAATTGGGTTTTCTAAAACTTAAAAATTTAACTTTCAAAAAAAAAAAATCAGAATTCTATTGCAGCGGAAATAGAATGCCTTTGTGAGAATAAGTTATCAAGATTAGAACTTCCTCATAAAGCTCAATGCAAAAATTAAAAAAACTTTGTAAAGAGCAGCTATTGATTAGAACTGCTTCAAAATATTTTAATCAATTTCAAAAACACTCTATGAAGGGAAGATATTACATTTTGAACTACCTCATAAAGTTTGGACAAATATTAAAAAATCTGTGAAAGACAGTTATTGAATTATAGAACTGCTTCACAAAGCTTTAAACAAACTTCGAAAACTGATTAACACTCAAATTGTGATATATATTGAATATAGAAGAACAGATTAGAACTTCGTATAATCACAATGTAGAAATCCAGAGTTTTAATATTCAATAAAGATAACGCTTATTCGAGTTTAGAACAATAAAACAATTAACAACTTTGCATTTCTAAAGAATTAACAAAAGTGTAAGTAAAATGAAATCAAGCAGAACTTTAGAAAATAAAAAGATTAACACAGCGATTTATAGTGGTTCGGCATTAACTCGCCTACATCCACTTCTCAAGACTCATCTTGAGATCCTCCACTATGTTATCTCCTTTCAAGGGTAAGAGACAAACCAATAGTACAAGGCAATAGATCAATATCTAGATCTACCCTTTGTCCCACTAGATTTTCTTAAGGTTCTAGTCAACCTTAACCCTTTCTGTTTTTGCAGAGAACAGAAACTCAAATCAAGACATTAGAATCCAACACAAGGATAAGGTCGCTTGATAACATATTTCACAATAGCTTTTCACCTAAGCTATTACACAAAAGTTTTTCAAATAAAAACCTGTCTACAACAGATTATAGAATCTATATAGACAGAGAGAAATGTAAATATAAGGACAGGAAAAATAGAAATCAAGATTAGAAAAATGATTTAAAGAACAGAACTATTTTTCAATAGAAGTTGTTATAAAATTTTCTTTTCTCTTAAAAACTAATTCGTGAAGCAAAAAGATGAAAAGAAATAAAGGGGGTTTAAGAGCAAGTTTTGAGAGATTAAAATATTTGGTCAATGGACTTTGACTCTTAAAACAAAAACCCACGTCTTCATAAGTGTAAGATGCCTTTTATAGAGGGATGAAGATCCCATTTTAGAAAGTATAATCTTTAGCTTTTAAATAAGAATTTCGACTTTCCAAAACTAGAAGATACGGAGATCTTGTTGCCAAAAATGTTTTGAGTCAAAATCTTTTCTTTTAAGGTAAGCGAATAAAAGCAAAATTTTGGACTTCCTTACAAAATAGTTTATGAAAATAAAAAATATAAAAATCTTTTCAAAATATTTTGTCACAAAAAATGATTAAGACAAAATCTCTTTCAATTAGGTAAGCGAATAAAAGCAAGATCTTTATAAAGATAGTTCCCGAAAATGAAAAGTATAAAAATCTTTTTTTTTAAAAAAAAAATTTGTGACCAAAAATGATTAAGACAAAATCTCTTTCATTTAGGTAAGTGAATTAAAGAACGAGATTTTTAACTTTCAAGAAAACTTTCGAAAATTATTTTTGAGAAAGAGAGAGAAGAAATATTTTTATACTTATAAATGAATATTCTCTCTATCCTACAATAAATCCTAATACACTAACCACTAAAATCTTCAATGGTCTTCATGATCTTTAATTAATCTTGGATTTGTAGGAATTTGCATTGTTTATTAATTTCCATAATTAAAAAATAAATAAATCTGTATAAAATATTGTTGACTCAAATCTGTATAAAATATTAGCATAGATAAAAATATTAAATTTATTTGTTTTGGTTAATCATCAAAATCTCAAGATAAAATTGACATTTGAGTCAACAATCCCCCCCTTTTTGATGATGAAAAAACCAATAAATTTATCAAGCATAAAATCATGTGCTCCCCCTAAATTTATGCATGCCAATAAATTATAAGTTCTAAAAATAATATATTTTATCATGAAGCAAAATTAGAACTTAAAATAAAGCTCCCCCTGAATAAGTGCAGGAAAATATCTATGGGGATTAAAACAGAAAATAGTTTTAAAAATTGATATTAGAACATATATTTAGAATTAAAAACTGAATTCTAAAGTGTAATAATCAGAGCATATGATTAGAGCAAAAAAAAAAAAAAAAAAAAAAAAAAAAAAAAGAAACTGACATTAGAATTAAAAACTAAGTCCTAAGTCTAACCTGCAGAGCATATGTTAGAATAGAGAACTAAGTTCTAAAATCTAACTATCATAGAAAACATATAGCCCATATTCTGTTTTCTGTTTATATGGCAACAAAATAACACAGATTAGAACATGATAAGCATACAGAGATTAGAACTAAAAATGTAACATACATACTCCTTCAGGTACTTAATCACCAAAATATCCTATGTTTTCCCCCTTTTGTCATCATAAAAGAGGGTTAGTAAAAAAAAATGCAAATAAACAAACAAAAAATAACAAATCTAGAAAATTTAAATAGAATTCCAATAACACAAACTACAGACACAAATAAAAAACTAAAACAAGTAACAGAAAATAGTTCACAAAACATAGTCAAAGCAGATTAGAAGGAAGTCAGAGGGATTTGGAATCAGTTCTAAGTCTCTTAGAACTTCTAAGGTTCTGTGTAGGAGAAGTTTCAGCAGGACTCTCTGTAACACTCACTGCCCAGTCCCGAGAGACCCAACAGCAGATGCCACATTCGGTGCTGGAGACACCGTCTTAACTTAACATATAAATCATAAAATTAGATTATGAATTAGAAGTAATTGAGTATTCACAAGTTTAGCGAGTAATAATTTTTTTATAATGATTAGGAAAAATCCTACAGAAATACTGTAAAAATATCCCTTTAAAAACTGAGCTCGCCAAACATGTGAATACAAAATACTCCCAATTAAACTCCAAACTTCCAACATCTCCAAATAATCATTATAACATAACAACACTTTTCTATTTTCATAACTGAATAAATCCTCAATAGTATATAATATCCATCAATTAATTGCATTCATTATATATCTCAAGTCTTAATGAACTAATCATATCAACTATCTTAAAATATTTTCTATTCGAGCATTTGATAAATCTTTTGCTTATCTCCAAATATATACACCAACATAATTGATAATTACATGCTTAAGTTATAACTTTATAACTCAAATAACATAATCTCCGAAAATGTAATAATTATACATGCCATAATTCTTAAATACATAAATCTCAATATACTACTACCAAAATAATCACTTCTGCTCTGATACTACTCTTTTGATCTTCGAGTAGCAACCACGGTCTTCAACCTATGCGTGATAAAAATCAACGCGCTGAGTATAAAACTCAGTGGTGCTCATAAATGATAAACTTACCAATGTTGCACTGGCAACACACTTAAAATATCAATTTTCATCAAAAGAACATACATTTACATTTATAGCAAAAGAAATATCAAATAAACTTATAATTAATAACATAAATAATTAATTTCTTTATACCATAAATCCTTTACATAAACATTTAATCACCAGAAATACTTTAGTTCTTTACTTAGAGACATCAAATAAACTTATAATTAATAACATAAATAATTTAATTTTTTCAAATCATAAATTCATTACTTGAACATTTATTAGACTAAGACACATACTATTTATTTTTAAAACCATGTACTGAAATGTCAGGCTTTAAAAATTCATTTGATAACATAATCATTAATGTCCAAAGTAAGGTTTACTAAAATAATATGATCTCATTCGTTAAATTGTCTTATAAATATTTTCCATTAGGCTCGCATACACTTAGCAGAAAGAGAAGCAGATAGGTTTTCATAATGGCCTTAGGTCGCCAACCTTTTCATAATGGCCTTAGGTCGCCATCTTATTCATAACATATAGAGCGCGTTCGCCCTAACATAAGACACCCACGTGCCTAGCATATGATCATAGCTTCTTATCATAATGGCATTAAATGCCGAGCATGCTCATCATACATAATAAAATCAAATCACGCATCAAATTCACACTAAGTATATTAGAGCCCAAAATCCTTGTTTTAATTCTTAATTCATAACACTTATCATAAAACTTGTCATATTCTTTAGTCTTCTTAAATTCATAATCTAAGCTTACTTTAAAACGTAGTAGCTCATGAAAATTTCATACTTAAACATAATTACTTAACATAGAAAATTTCTTATCATATGAAATCATACATGTAAGCTTACTTTAGAACTTAAGTAACTCATAAAAAACTTTATACTTAAACATAATTACTTAATATAGGAAATTTCTCATAAATTCCTTTTCTTTTAAAACTTTCTTAAAGTCATAATGAAATGTGGCATAAGTAATTTCTTATCATATCAAATCATACTTTCCTTATTCAAAATTCAAAGAACATACACCTTAAATATCCATTTTTTAAAAAACTCTAAACAAATGAAAGTTATCAAAATAGTCACACATATTTCACGTATATAAAACAATTAAGCATTATTACCCTATGGTGGTTAGACCTGTTACTGAAAACCAAGGGGAGAAATTTCCTTCTTCAATCAAGTATGCTAACATAACTCTTATGTACAAAAGTATCCATTTCAACCCTCATCATGCATGATCTAAACCAATTCCACACTTTTTCAATTTATATCCATTTAAACATATCCACAACAACACTTTTCAAACTTATGTCTTATTTTTGTCAAATAAATCTTAAAGTATACAAAGAATCAAGAGAACTTCATCACACATGATTCATACCTACCTTTATCCAAATAAACCTATGATTCAAGACATAGAAAATTTCCAGCATTAATATAACCTTGACCTTTGCTGGGTTTCTAAGACATAACTTGAGTTCTATATCTCCAAATTGAGTGAAGTTTGATTCATTAGAAAGATAAGAAAAATTCTACAAATGTTATCAAGAGAAAACAGACCAGATCAATCTGTAAGATGGTGAAAAAAGGCTAGGAACACAAACCAATAGTCCAGACTTGATTCAGCAGAACTAATTCCAATGTTTATCAAATTGCTACTGATCTAGACACTCAAATCAAACCACACCAAAACCAGAGAAGTCTCAAGACACAGGGAAACAACTCTCATGAAGAACTCAGAACATAATAATACCATTATAGTGGTCAAAATGGGCACTCAATTTAGTGATACATGTGGCCCGTCATAACAGAGTCAGTTTATGTGTTTTAGCCATAAGTTGAGCTATATATATCCAAATTGGACACAAGAGGATGGGTTGGAAAGATGAGAAGTAGACCTACAACTTTTATGAAGGACGCAGACACAAATGGAAACTAGAAAGGATCGAAAAAGGGTCCTTAATCTCACTCAATAACCCGTTTTTCCCAAATTCAGCTTTCTTCAACCATGAAAAGAACATGAACAACAAAGGTACAAGGTAGAAATGTCTACCACATAATAAGTACTCATCAAACATCACCCAAGAGCATATTATTGCAACCAAAATTCAACAAAGCAATCATTTCATACAAAATCCCAAAATATACACATGATAGCATAAAGGCACAAAATCAAAAATTTGAGTAAGGTAAGTGTGTTTATGAACACTAACCTTAACCATAAGCTCTAACAAGCTTAGGAAAACTCTTGAAGCCCTTCTCTTTGGTAGAAAGTTTTCCACCTTTTGGCTTAAGTGGTAACTCTCCAAATTACTTGAAATTATTCACCAAAAATTACTTCTCAAGCTTTAATCTCAAAGATTAATTAATTAAATCAAGTTTAATGGTGTAAATTTGGTGGATTTAGTGAGTAGAAGTGAAGAAAAAACAAAGAAGAGAAGAAGAGAGGAAGTTGGCATTGGAAATGGAGGAGAAGAAGAATAGAAAGTAGTTGCTCAATAATTGGAGTTGACTTATAAAGCAACTAAAGGGTAGTTTAGTCTTTTCCCCAATTGGATGGCTAAGATTAAATCAAAAGTAATCTCATCTAATGGCTACAAATAATCTCCAATTAAATTCCTTCAAAATATTATTTGTCTCCATAAAATTCTCAAATTTAATCCTTAAACCTAATTCCTCAAATTTCCTTACTTAATATAACACCATAATTCAGTATTCACTAATATCTAAATTCTCCAAAAAAATATTCATTACTTATTTTCTACCATAAAAATCATGTATGCATACTCCAAAAATATTAAATAAAATATGACACATAGATAGTAATTTTTCTGGACCAAAATAATACGGACTTTCGGACTGGTTGTACTATTTACACACCGGTGAACTTACTATTTTAGACACAGAAAAATGGGGCGTTACACTCTCAAGATGTTTAGAAGAGGGATGCAGAGGAAGCTTCCTTCCATGAACTCTATGCCTTCCCGCAGTGTGCTTCACTTTCTTAGGCTTTTCTGAGGTAGGAGTGTAGGTTGTGTTTTTTACCTTTAGAGTAGCTAGCCTTCTCTCGTTGACATTTTTCATCCTTTCCAAAGACTCAATGAGGGATTGATTGTGTGCAATCACAGCCTTACTCTGTTTGATAGCCTCATCAAGCTCCTTATTATGCTTTTCAATGAGTTCTTTTTCCAGTTTGCCTAGCATAGCCTCTCTACTCCTTTGTGCTGCCAGAAATTATGATTCCTTCTTAGCCTCCACCTCAATCTCTTTTTCTTCTTCACTTAATTCTAGCTTTTCTGTATCAGCATCACTGGCTTCCTCAACTTCTACTACCTCTCCTTTTTCAGTCTCTTTTCTAGGATCAACAGAATCCTTTTTCTCTTCAGTTCCAACTTCATCTTTCTCTTTTTCTTCTTCTAACTTCTTTTCTGACTATTTCAACCTCAGCTGCTATCACCTTTTCCTTTTCTGTTTCTTCCTTTTTCTCTTCTTCTGATTCTTCTTTCTTTTCTTCTTTCTCAGCTTCCTCTAATTTTCCTTTCCCTTTTACTAATCTTCTCTTCTGCTTCTTCTTATTTTCAGCTTCTTCTTCTTCTTGTAACGTTAATTCTTCTTTTTTCTATTCTTTCTTTTTCTGCATTTTGTTTGTCCTCAGCAACTTCTTTCTCTCTTTCTTCTTCAACTTCTTCATCTTTTAGTTTCAAAGATCCACTATCCGACTTTGAAACACTGTGACCCTCACTCTTATCTAAATCAACTTCCAAAAACTCAAAAACAGGGGCAAGCACCATACCATAGGGTAATTTCTTTGGGTTGTTCTGCATTTTATCAAAAATAATATGGCACAAGTTGAAGGGTTTCTTTTCAATTGTATGCCACATTATGCACATTTCACCTTAGTTTACATATTTGAGCGAACCGCTCTTTGGATAGATAAAGTGCACAATTAGCTTATACAACCACTTCATGTTGTCATTCAAATTGGAGCACGCAATCACATTCTATTTTTTCTCAGAACCCTTTCTCATAATTTTCTTTATAAACTCTTCCTTTTTATACCCATCTACCCTAGAGATATCCTTAATCTTTGCTACCCTAGACCCAATATTTGGAATTCTGAAAATTTTGCTCAAATCAGTGTAAGATAACACTTTTGTTTCACCCTCGATTTTCACAGACAGTGTCTCTGAACCAGTGGCTTTGAGAGAGCCATAAAATTCCTTTACCAAATTCTCATAGCAAGGTCTGCTTAAAGACAAAAACTCCATCCATCCCTAGAACTCAAATAGTTCCCTAAAGTTGAATTCTTCTTTTCCAAAGAACTTCCAGTTAATAACATATGAACGCATAAGAGGATGAGGAGACAAAATGGCTTTATCTTTGCTGCGAGAACCAGAGACCTATTCCTTCGATTTTTCATCCCTTTTTTATTTTTCCGTTATACTTTTCGTTTTGTCTTTCTTTGAACTCGATTCCTCAACGAATTTCTTCTGTCCTGATTCTTTCTGTTTGTACTTCTTAGATAATCTCTTAAGAAGTTCAAGTTCTTGTTCTGTTAAAGAATCAAAGGAGGAAGAAGTAAAACTTGATCTGGCCATGGTTAGGGTTTTTAAAGCAGAAATAGTTTAGGGTTTCGTTTGTGAGAAGGAGATAGAGGAGAGAAAACAATTTTAATAGAAGAGAGAAGTGACTAATTTAGAGAAGTTATAAAATTTAGGAAAGAAAGAAACACTTAAAAGATAAGTTATAATAAAGAAGAAAATTTAAAGGAATAAAAACGATTTTAAGGAAAGTTAAACCAACTAAAATATTTAAAAAAACAATACTGCCAAAACAAATAAAATAAAGACACAAAACAAAATAAAATAAACACAAAATAAATAAAATAAACACACAACAGAATAAGATAAAAGAAATCGACCGTTTTTAATCTTGTCTAAAAATAGAATCTGATGATGACATTAGAACTTCACATCAGAGAATTATGCATCTCTTCTAGACAAAAACGTTTTTCAAAATCACATAGAATAGAATATTGAAACATAACATAGAGCAAGTCTTTCAATCTCAAATATAGAAAGCATTTTCGAACATACTTACATAGTTCTAAAGTTAAGAGTTTAGAACTAACATATCGAGTTCTTTTCTAATTAAGCAGAATTGGCTTTCATTTAAAGGTTTAGTAAAGATACCTGCCAATTACTTTTCTGTAGGAATGAACTCAATCATTATATCACCTTTTTAAACATGATCACGTATGAAGTGATGTCTGAGTTCTATGTGCTTGGTTCTAGAATGCTGGACTGGATTCTTAAATAGTTGATGGCGCTTATATTGTCACATTTAATTGGGACTGTTTCTAATTTCAGGCTATAGTCTGCCAATTATTGCTTGATCCACAGAACTTGTGCAACACAGCTTCCAGCAGCAAATATTCTGCTTCTGCAGTAGAAAGAGTAACAGATGTATGTTTCTTGCTAAACATACAAGGGCGCTACCTAGAAACTAGTAAGTTTCATACGTGCTTTTTGTATCTATTTTGCTTCCTGCAAAATCATAATCACTATACCCAACAAGATCACATGTATCACCTTTAGAATACCACAGACCTAAATTAGAAGTTCCACAAAGATATCTTACAATTCCTTTGACATCAATTAAATGAGATTCTTTGGGACATGATTGAAATCTAGCACATAAACAGACACTAAAGTGAATGTCAGGTCTACTTGCAGTTGGATATAGTGACGAACCAATCATACTTCTAAACAATTTAATATCCACATCCTTTCCTTTTTCATCTTTTTCTAATTTTGAGGATGGACTCATTGGTGTACTACATACCTTGGCATTCTCCATTTTGAACCGTTTGAGCAATTCTCAAGTATACTTCCCTTGGTTTATGAAAATTCCATTATCACATTGTTTGATTTGAAGTCCAAGGAAAAAATATAATTCTCCCATCATACTCATTTCAAACTCACCCTACATAATCTTAGAAAATTCCTTACAAAGAAGGTCATTAGTGGAACCAAAGATTATGTCATCAACATAGATTTGCACAACTAGAATATCATGTGCTTTATTTTTAATAAATAGTGTAGAATCAACATTTCCTCTAGAAAAACCATTTTCTAATAAAAACTTACTTAACCTTTCATACCAAGCTCAGGAGCTTGTTTCAAACCATAAAGAGCTTTAGTAAGTTTGTAAACATGATTTGGTTTATCGTAGACTTCAAAACCGGGTGGTTGTTCTACATACACTTATTCATTTAGAAAAGCACTTTTCACATCCATTTAATATAACATGAAGTTTTTAAAGCATGCAAATGCACAAAGCATTCTAATGGCCTCAAGTCTAGCTACCGGAGCAAAGGTCTCATCAAAATCGATGCCTTCCTCTTGGTTGTACCTTTGAGCCACTAACCTTGCTTTGTTTCTCACAACATTACCTTGTTCATCAAGCTTATTTCTAAACACCCATTTTGTTCCAAAAAAAAGAATGGTTTTTAGGTCTAGAAACAAGTTTCCAAACTTGGTTTATCTCAAACTGATTTAGTTCTTCTCGCATAGCAAGAATCCAACTTTCATTATTTTGAGCATCTTCTAAATTTTTAGATTCTAATTGAGAAGCAAAAGCAACATTACCAAAATATCTTTTAAATTAAGCTCCAGTCATCATCCTTTCTAAAGGATTATCCATGATATCCTCTTGAAGATGATACATGTGGAATCACCATTCTTTTGATAATTGAGGATTTTCATTTTCAGTTTCTGGCATTTGAATTTCAGTTGCGTTCTAATCTTCATGGTCATCTTCTGGTTCAGCCTGATTAGCAATGTTCTGCTCATTTTCTAGTTGTTTAAGTTGTTTTGATTGTTCATTCTACTTTTCTTGATTAAAATCTACAATATCATCATTTTCTAAAATTCTAGATGTAGAGTCAGATTCATCAAACACAAAATGAATAGATTCTTCTACAACTAGAATTTTCTTATTAAACACCCTATATGCTTTTCTATTACTAGAATATCCTAGAAAAATTCCTTCATAAGATTTAGCAACAAATTTAGCAAGGCGATTTTTCTTGTTATCTAAAATAAAACATTTACACCCAAAAATGTAAAAGTAACCAATATTTGGCTTTCTACCTTTGTATAGCTCATATGGAGTATTTTTCAGTTTAGATCTTACCAAAGCCCTATTTAGAATATAACAGGCAGTGTTAACGGGTTCTACCCAGAAATACTTTGGTAAATTAGAATCACTCAGTATGGTTCTGGCCATTTCTTGAAGTGTTCTATTCTTGCGTTCCACTACTCCATTTTGTTGGGGTGTTCTAAGTGCTGAGAAGTTATGGAAGATTCCTGACTCTTTGCAAAATGCATTGAATTTCTGATTTTAAAATTCTCCTCCATGATCACTTCTAATCGCAGAAATGTTATATCCTTTCTCATTTTGTATTCTCTTGCAAAGATGAATAAACATGTCATATGAATCATCCTTATTTCTAAGGAAGAGTGTCCAGGTGAATCTAGAGTAATCATCTACAATAACAAATGCAAAATTTTCCTCCGAGACTAGAAGGAGTAATAGGTCCAAAAAAATCAAGGTGTAGCAATTTGTGAACCCCTCCCCCAAAAACACATAAGCATGTAATGCATATGATGAATGAGAAGAAATGCACGTGATGTGTGAGTCGCCACCTTGTTTAATTATTTTAGGGTAAACTAGGAAAAAACCCTAAGTGACTCCAATTTTAATTAACCTAGTTACTAGATTAATTACCCAATGTTTAAGGCAGATATGCAAACCCGAGATGGATCCTGAGACTATGTCATGCTGCTAAACTAACCAAAATGAATGAATGTTTGCTTTGCAAGGAAGATGAAGTAATTGGACCAAGTGAAATGTTTGAATGAATTCGACTTGTCATTCGGGGTGAAATCCCGAACGTGCCTACGTACTTCCGTTTGAATGGAAGATCAAAGTCAACGTAGTTCGATGCGCCTCCTTTAGAGGGCTTTGAATTGGGATGCTTTATGCATGAGTGTGTGTATGCTTCGTGCATTTTGTTTAGGCTTTTTGCCAAAGAGTTGATTTTTTAGGCATTTTACCAAAAAAAGTTTTGATTGATTTAGGCACTTGGTGCCAAAATGTTGATTTTGAGGCTTTTAGCCAAAAGAATTAATTTGGGCTTATCCTTGCCAAAAGATTGATTTTTAAGGCATTTGTGCAAAGATGAATTGTTTCAAAGCTTTTAAAGCCAAAAACATTGATTTAGGCAATTAATTTGCCAAAAAAGGTTAATTGGGCGATTATCGCCAAGATTGATTGATTAAGGCAATTGTGCCAAAATGAATTAATTTTAAGGCTTTTAGCCAAAATAATTTAATTTAAGCGATTTGTCGCTATGAAAAAAAGAAATCAATTCTCACTTATAGGCAATTTGTTTGCCTAGAGTGATTAATTAAAGGCTTTTAGCCAAAATATTGCTTTAAGCGATTTGTCGCTATAAAAAAGAATCAATTCTCACTTATAGGCAATTTGTTTGCCTAAAGTGATTAATTAAATTGAAATATAGGCAATTAATTGCCATAAAAAGAAAAAGTGTTTAATCAGGGCCTTTTAGTCACAATTATTGATTAATTAGACTTAGGCCAAAAAAACTGTTCGAAATAAGGCACTTTCACCATAGTTATTGATTAACTAGGCTTTTAGCCAATATTGTCGAATTTAAGTTTTAATACCACGATTATTAATTAACCGGGCACTCAAGCTTAATTTTATTTATTTAAGACAATTTTATTTGCCTGGTGGATGATATGAATGCATTTATGCTGTTATAGAATTTAGGAGGAGTAGAAAAGAAGCATGCATGAAATGCTAAAATTAAATGGGCAGAGTTTAGTTTGTGTACCTGATTTAGTCGACGGCCACTTCTTAACTCCAGGTTAAGCTCCACGTTAAGGGAAATCAATTAATTTAATTTTAATGGCCACTTAATAAAGCAAGAAAAAAATGAAAGCTAAATAAAATAAAATAAAAACAAAGAATGCAGAAAGCGATAAAAGAATCGCAAAGAGCGTAAAGGGAGAAGAGAGGTCCGTCAACACAGACTGTGTGTCTAAAATGGAGCCCCGGGGCCTCTTTTTATAGGAAAAAAACGCACCCCGGGCGCGCCTGCCCGCCCTCGAGGGCGGGCGTGCCCGCCTGAGGGCGGGCGTGCCCGCCTAAGAGAGCGGGCGTGCCCGCCCAGGTTGGGCGGGCGTGCCCGCCTTGCTGGGCGGGCGCGCCCGTCCCTTAGGGCGGGCATGCCCACCCCCGCGGGCGGACATGTGTGCCTTTCTCCGTTCCGGAGGCTTTTCCGGGAGTTTCGGACCTCCAAAAAATATTCCGGGACCAGTTCCGTGACCCTCGTAATTTTTCGGACGTTTCAAGTACCCTATTGGCACACTTCCGGTGAACTTTCTGAATGACCTCCGGTCCGGCCGGACTGTTTGCAGTCCAGAAAAATTGGCTCTTTGAGCTTCAAAATTTAGGTATTCACAGTTGCCCCCCACCGGCAACCCTAAAAGATGTTTTTTATGGGCGCTGGTGGTTGTCTGAAAACTAAATTTTGTAGGCGAATGTTAGACGCGTCAAAAGGACCCGCCTCTTGGCTATTTTGCTTATAAATAGCTCAAAAACTCATTACTTCATTCATTCTCCACTCTCCAAATCAAAAGAGCTCTCTCAAATTCTCTCAACTTTCTCATCATGGTTTCCCCAAGCTATAGCAGCGGTGAGGATCTCCTGGAGTCTCTGGGAATTTCTGTGGACGATGCCAATCTTACGGCGGACGCTGACAATCATGCTTCCATGACCGGCGTCTTTGCCCAGGTAAGCTCCCTTCGCTTCTGTACTTTTGGGCCTTAGGCCAAGTGTGAAAAATTTTTTTTTGGGCCTTAAGCCAAATTATGATTTTCGGGCCTTAGGCCAAATCGTGATTTTTTTGGGCCTTAGGCCAAATTATGATTTTTTGGGCCTTAGGCCAAATCGTGATTTTTTGGGCCTTAGGCCAAATTGTGATTTCTTGGGCCTTAGGCCAAATTATGATTTCTTGGGCCTTAGGCCAAATTATGATTTTTTGGGCCTTAGGCCAAATCGTGATTTTCTTTTGGGCCTTAGGCCAAATTATGATTTTTTGGGCCTTAGGCCAAATCGTGATTTTTTGGGCCTTAGGCCAAATTGTGGTTTCTTGGGCCTTAGGCCAAATTATGAGTTTTTGGGCCTTAGGCCAAATTATGATTTTTTGGGCCTTAGGCCAAATCGTGATTTTTTGGGCCTTAGGCCAAATTGTGATTGAATCTTACCACTTTTATTAGTATGATACTGGGGGAGGATTAGGATATCTTTTAGTTAGGAACCAAAGGATAACCTTAAACTGTTTTACCTTCTAGGACGCATACATTAGGCTGGACGTGGGCGAGTCCTCTATTGCTGAGATCCCATTTGACATACTTGATCCTAATAACCCGGTCGGAGCCATCATTGACCCCTCTCACCTGGGCTTCTTAAGAAATCTCGAGCTGGGTAGGCAGAATTACAAGAGTTTACTGGGCGCGTTGGCTGAGAGATGGTGGGACACTACCAACACTTTCCACTTCTCTTGGGGCGAGATGACGATGACCCCAACTGACTTTTCATTGATTTCTGGGATTCCTTTTGGTACTCAGCCGATCGAGCTGTATGACGATTGGAGGACTGCGGTTACCCCCGACCGAATGACGGAGCTGATAGGGATTGACCTTCCCCGGATTGTTAGACCCAGCCATTCCTCCCCCGATCTGAGTGTTTCGAGGCACTGGTTATCCTCCCAAGCTCCTAGCATTTATGCTCGACATAGACAGGGAGAGCTAACGGCGACTCAGGTAGCTAGATTCACTCTGCTGCTGCTGTTTGCTTCGTCTTTCTGGTCTAACAGAAAAGAGAAGTTTAATCCCTCTATACTGAGGAGTTTGGAGGACTTGGCCCACCTCACTGAGTATGACTGGGCTGGTGCTATTCTGAGCCGCATGTATGATGATATGTGCGATATGAGTCGAGGCCACTGCAGGCTCAGTGGGACCTACTATTTCTGGGAGGTAATGTAAAGAACATATCCTCATTCTGTGCCCCCTTTTTTTTATTATTAATCCTTTCCTTCCTTGTGCAGACTTGGGCCTTTGAGTATTTCCCCTCTATCCGCCCTGAGCTGGCCCGTACTGATCTTGGGCTAGGGTTGGTACCTTTAGCTTGGAGATGGTACCGAGCTAACCAACAGTCTGTTCTACGCCGGCAGTCTTTGGGGGATCTGCGGAGCTTCTTCGATACTTGTACCATAGGGCAGGCGAGTGCATTCTTAATTTTCTTGGTTGTGTGAAAAATAAAAAAAGATTTATTAACACATTTGCTTCTCTTACATAGGTTGAAGTAGGGGCGATGGGCACCCGACTCCAACATTGGATTGAGGCGGATCCCCACTTCAGGCGATCAGAGGCTCTGTCTCGGCGACGGTTTGTCTTATCACATCCTGTTCTGAGACGTTATTACCTGGGTGAGCGAGTGAACTTCCAGGTTAGGGGCTGCCGCTCCGTTCCTCTTCCTCCCCCTGAGGACATACGAGCGGGCAAACAGATGGTTCTTACAGATGTCCATACTGAGGGTATCCCGTACATGGAATTGATCCAGGGTGGAGATTATGACGAATTCTGCCAGGTGTTTCTGATGCGGCCCATCGGCTCCAGGTTCGACAGTCTCCCGAGGTCGGCTCCTTCCCAGCCGCTTGGCACCCGTTCCTCTCGGGCTTCTGGTTCTTCGGCCAGGACTCCAAGGAGGAGGCCTGTGACCCAGCCTTCTTCTTCTACTCCGGTGGAGGGTCCGTCTCGAGCTGGCCCTAGTCATTTGGTTGGGGCCTTCAGGATTCCCCAGGCTATTTCAGAGGCTACCAGGCCTGTCCATCCGGGCTTGGCCAACTTGCACCTTCCATACAGCATTTCCTATTACACTCCTGAGGGTACTTCGTCTCTTAGGGAGGTATCCCTGGACCGTGTGAATCACCTGGCTCTTCCTCCTGATGACATTAATGAGGTAATGACTGGTAAATCTCTCATAAAAAGGATTCATAAGAGATTTGTACATTGACTTTGTATTTTTGTGCGATTTCCAGGTTCCTGACGGCTTGATCCGTCAGATGATGGAGCTAATCCTTGGAATGCAGGAGGAACTAACTTCAGCTTGGACACTGCAGGCTTTTGACGACCAGAGGCGGAGGAGGTCTCGCCGCTGATGGTTGCTAGATTTCTTTGCTTTCCTTTACTTTCTTTCCCTCTTTATTTTCCTGTATTGAATCTTGACCTGTATTTCTGTACTCAACTTATTTGTACCTGCACTTGATTAGTACTTGACAATATGTATGCATGAGATTTGAGCAGAAAAGGAAAAAAAGGTACAAACTTTGTTTCTCTTTTTTTTTGTTTTTTTTTTTTTCGAAAGAGAAAAGGAAAAAGTTATTTTCTATTTTTATTTCTATTTTTTCTTTTTTTTTTTTTTTCTTTTTTTTTTACTTATTATTATTTATTTTATTTATTATTATATTTATTTTTTTTAATAAAAACAGGAAGGATAAATAAATAAGAAACATGAATCCCTTTTACAATCATAGCATGCATAGCTGGACCAGGAGTCTCTCCAAAGTTGAAAAGATCAATTTGGGGAGGTACGGAATTTCTCCTGTTATCACTCTTAGGGGCGTAGTAGTTGACTGGGACTTTGTGCGAGCCTGTGTTAGATTTTGGGATCCTGAGGCTCACGTTTTTCGGTTTGGGGCTATGATGGAGGAAATGTGCCCTCTTTTTGAGGAATTTTGTGCGATTATAGGGTGTGATCCCAATGCTCCCTTGGTTAGGCACGAGGTGAAAGTTGGGTATGTTAAGTCATTTGAGAACTTGTTTCGGTTTAGCCGGCCACAGGCTAGGGCTATGATTGTGGATGACCAGAAGGCGATTCTGCTGCCCCTGATTGATGAATTTTCAGAGACTTGCTTGGACGATCCTGACCGGATGAGGCTGAGGATGCGGGCCCTGGTTTTTTGCTTGTTGGCTGGTTTCTTATTCAACCGTGACCCGGGTTTTGGAGACTTGCGGCTTTGCCCTATGGTTTGGCAAATGGAGGATATGGGTTGCATTGGCGGTATTGTGCTGGCTGAGACCATTAGAAGTCTTGACAGAGCTGCTTTAGGGTTCGACGATTGGACTATTTCCCCCATCATTCTCCAGGTATTTTTCTATTATCCTACCTCATTCTTCTTCTTCCTCTTCTTTTTTTCTTATAATGGAAAAGATCCATTATTCAGGTTTGGTTGAGGGATCACCTTCAAGTAGTGGCTGCTCCAACCTCCCTTCCTTACAATCCTTCTCAATATCGCATGCGGAAAATCTTGCTCTCCCACCCTTCTACTGAAACATGGACTTCATGGCTGGTTGAATTGGGTCCAAATGAGATACTGTGGTTCGTCCCTTGGTACAATATCAACTGCTTTATTCAGGTCAGCTTCCGCCATTCTCGGGTTTACCTCCTAGGCCTCACACACTGTACTTGGTACTGCGCTTCGCGCGTTCTGAGGCAGATGGGGATAGATCAGACTGTCCCTATTATGGATGACATTTCAGCTGATTCTGCGATTACTGCTGGTGTTACCCGAGCTGTTCTTAAAGCTTGGGTTAGAGATCACCGTATGGTTAGACCTTTACCTGATCCTACCAGCGTTCAGACTTCTCTCGAGTACCGGGCCTGGTTCATTACTACTGTCTGGCCAATTGAGAGACCAAGGAGGACTGCACTGCTGAGCGTACTCGAAGGTTGGGTTCAAGCTGATGCTGAGGATGAGGTTGGGACTGGTGAGGAGATCGTGCTGGCGCCTCGGACCGGCAAGGCTGGTTCGGTAGAAGACTGAGAGGATGCCGCTCCACGGAGGCGGCGGGATACCTAGACTTCTATAGACTTATGATTTTTTCTTGCTTGGACTTTGGGTTTATTTCTGGATGTATGCTTTGCCTTTTTTGGCTTTTTACTTGAGACTTTGGTTTAGACTTTTTTTTTTTGGACTTTTTTGCTTTCTGCTTGATTTGAACTGCTTGCTTGAATTATGAATGTCATTTGTCTTTCAAGCTTTCCAAGCATTTCCCAACTTTATTTATTTATTTAAAGCTCTAATTTTTTTGCCTAAGCCGCCCTTTTGGGTTTTCAACTTAGCGAGCTACCCATTTTTGCCTAAGTTGCCCTTTTCGGGTTTTCAACTTAGCGGGCCCCGACTTTTGCCTAAGCCGCCCTTTCGGTTTTTCGGCTTAGCGGGTTTTTCTTTCTTTTTTCTGTTTTTGTTATTGGCAAAGAAGAAAGAATTATGAAATGACTTTTTTTTTATTAATGTTTAGACCGCGCCCAATGAAGGCTGCCTACATATCTCCGATATATAATTTCTTTTTTCCGAAGAGAATCAGGTCTAATGTAGTTCCTTTTACATTATGCAAATGATTACAATTACACGAAATACCTTTTCAACTGATCTAAATTACATGGATTTGTGAATTTCAAACCATCCAAATCAGTCAAGATGACGGCTCCGCCAGATAGTATCTTCTTCAACACATAGGGTCCAGCCCAATGAGGACGAAACTTCCCACGTGGGTCTATGATTGGCTGTCTAATTTCCTTTAGGACCAAACAACCCTCTTCCAGTTTCCGGTCTTTGACCTTTTTATTGAAATGCCGGGCCATTCTTCTTTGATACACTTGAGTTTGGTGGATTGCTCGTAGTCGCTTTTCATCCATGCCCAAGAGTTGCAAATGATAATTCTCAACCCAATCTGTTTCGCTGATCTGGCTTTCCCGGATGATCCTCGCCGACTGAACTTCCAGCTCAATAGGTAATACTGCTTCCATGCCATATACTAAGGAATACGGGGTTGCCCCAGTAGGCGTTCTGATTGAAGTCCTATATCCCCATAAGGCATTTGGTAACTGTTCGTGCCAAGATCTATGCTTTTGAACTGTCTTCTGTAAAATGACTTTTATAGCCTTGTTTGCAGCCTCCACAGCCCCATTTGTTTGTGGACGATAGGGCGAAGACTTGTGGTGCTGAATCTTCTTTTGCTTCAGTAGCTCCAAAAATTCACTTTGAAAGTGAGATCCGTTGTCAGTGATGATCTCGAATGGTGTTCCATACCGACAAAGGATGTTGGTACGAACGAACTGTGCTACTTTCTTGGCGTTCAAGACTGAATAGGAGGCTGCCTCAATCCACTTAGTGAAATAATCAACAGCAACCAGGATGAATTGATGGCCATTAGAAGCCTTTGGATGGATCTTTCCGATCACGTCTATGCCCCAAGTTGCGAAAGGCCATGGTGAAGCGATGGGATTCAAATTGACCGGAGGCCGTTTTTGCAGCTTAGCAAAAATTTGACACTCATGGCACTTCTGCGTGTGCCTCACGCAATCTGCATTCATTGTCGACCAGTAATAACCCAGGTTCATAATTTTTCGAGCCAAGGCTATCCCGTGCATGTGTGGACCGGACTCTCCATTATGTAAGGAATCCATGATGGCTTGAGCTTCTCCCTCATCAACGCACCTTAGGTGCATGCCATTCCAACTTCTTTTATACAGAATTCCCTCAGTAAGGAAATATCCAGATGCTAACTGTCTCAATGTCCGTTGATCAGTTTTGGTGGACTTCTGTGGGTAGAATTCATTCTGAAGATAATTCTGTATATCCCAAAACCACGGCTTGTCATCGACTAGATTCATGACATGTGCTGGCTGTTTCTGTAGCCGAACCGTCAGGGGTCGAATGACTTGATCTCCCCCTACATTAACCATGGAGGCTAAAGTAGCCAGTGCATCGGCAAACTGATTTTTAGCTCGCGGTAAGTAGTGAAAAGATAATTCCTCAAATTGTTGAGCCAATTCGTCTAAGCGTTGTAGGTAAGGAACCAAACGCTCTTCCTTGATTTTCCACTTCCTTAGAGCCTGGGAGACTATCAGGTTGGAATCTCCGAAAACCCTAAGGATTTTTATTTCTTTTTCTAGGGCGGCTTCTAATCCCTTGATACAGGCTTCGTATTCGGCCTCATTATTGGTACAGTCGAAGTCTAGTTTAACTGCAATTGGGACGTACTCTCCACCAGGAGTTTTGAATACGACACCAACCCCATTTCCATGGTAGTTTGAAGCTCCATCAAAGTACATCTCCCAGACTTCTCTTTCCAAATTCAACAAGTCTTCATCAGGAAATTCCACCTCCGGCATTTGGTCTTTGACCGGCAGTTCTGCTAATTGGTCAGCCAAGGCTCTGCCTTCCGTTGTACAAATTTTAGGTCATAAGCTGCAAGCACCGATACCCACTTTGCCATCTTACAGTCAAGAACCGGCCTTTCCATAAGGAATTTCAAGGGGTTTGCGTCAGAGATTACGTGGGTAGTGTAAGACGAGAGGTAGTGTTGCAGCTTGGTACAGGCCCAGACTAGAGCCAGGCACAACTTCTCTATCTTGTTGTATTTCAGCTCATATTCCAGCATCCTCTTACTGAGGTAATATACGGCATTTTCTATCCTTGTATGTTCTGCTTGTTGAGCTAATATGGCCCCCATTGCTTCTTCTGTTACAGACAGGTACAGTAGCAAAGGCTTTCCTAGCCTTGGTGGTTGTAAGACTGGCGGGGATAACAGGTATTGCTTGACTTGGTCGAAAGCTGCCTGACAATCCTCATTCCATTTGAGTGCCACTCCTTTCCTAAGTAGCTTAAAAATTGGGCCACAGGTATCGGCCAACTGATTGATGAAACGGCTGATGTACTGTAGCCTTCCCAAGAAACCTCGGACTTCTTTTTCGGTCTTTGGTGCTGGCATTTCCAGAATAGCTTTGGCCTTCGAAGGGTCAATCTCTATGCCCTTCCGACTAACCATATGCCCCAGAAATACTCCGGATGTGGCTCCAAACAGACATTTTGCCGGGTTGAGCTTCAAATTATACTTTCGAAGTCTAAGGAAGAACTTCTCAAGTGCTGTTGTATGTTCTTCGGTTGTTTTTGACTTAACCACCATATCATCCACATACACTTCCACCTCCTTGTGAATCATGTCGTGAAAGATGGTCGTTGCCATTCTTTGATAGGTTGCCCTGGCATTTTTGAGCCCGAAGGGCATGACCCTATAGCAGTAGGTTCCCCATTCCGTGATGAATGCCGTCTTTTCTTTGTCTGGCGAATGCATCATTATCTGGTTGTACCCGACAGCAAGATCGGTCAAGGAGACCATCTCGTGTCCCGCCATTCGGTCTACCAACAAGTCAATATGCGGCAGGGGGAAGTCGTCCTTCGGACATGCTCTATTCAAATCCCGATAGTCCACACACATTCTGACTTTGCCATCTTTCTTCGGCACCGGCACAATATTTGCTAACCATGTTGGGTAGGCGATGGGTTCTATGAACTTATTCTCTAGCTGCTTGGCAACCTCCTCCTTGATTTTTAAGGACCATTCCGTCTTCAGTCTTCTGAGTTTTTGTTTCACCGGCTTGGCTTCCGGATACACTGGAATCTTGTGCACCACTATTGCTGGGTCAATTCCCGTGATGTCACTCGCCTTCCACATGAAGCAATCAGCAAATTTCTTCAAACATTCACTGATATATTCCCTGTTCATGCAATCAGATGCAATGTATGTGTATTTGTTTTCTTCTTTGCCAATCATTATTTTTTCCTTTTCGTCTTTTATTTCATTTATTTGATTGTTACTTTTGCTTGGAAATGCTTGGAAAGATAGACACGCAGGGTAATCAAGAATTTGCAAGCCTTTATTGATTATGAAGGAATCGTCTTCAAAAGTTACATCAAGTTTGAAATCTGGATCCTCTAGATCCGACACAGACGACTCAGAACTAGACTCTGACTCGGTTTCAGATTCGGACTCAATACAAAACTTGTTTACAGAATGAGGTACTAGGTTTGACTCGGGAGGGGGTTTGTCAGCAGTGCGCTCCTCCTCGGCGTACCAATTGTCAAGAGGTCCTTCGCTTGGCTTGATCAGGTTGAGCAGGTCTTGATTCCCATCATTTCCTGTGATGACTGCAACCTCATCAAAGAGACTAGGCTGCATGAAGTCTTCGATTTCCAGTTTAGTGATGGTTTCGGGCCCGTTGCCCCAGACATCGGCAAATACTTCTAACCCCGGCAGCATCTTCTTAGCAGTCGGGCAGGGGAATGGCTCCGGGAAGCCACAATAAGGAATTGTCTCTCCCGGTTTACAGAAATAGCCATTCAAAGTCAGATGATATGGCCGCATTTGTATGCCTCCCTTCTTCCTTCGCCTTATCCTTTCAGCGCGGTCTTCCTCGGTAGGCTCATAACCCAGTCCATAAGTTCCTTCATTTACCGGACACTCCCAGGCCTGCAGTGCGGGGTATGTTTTTCCTGACCTTGCCATAATCATTCCTGGCAGGTAGGACATCTTCAGCATCAGAGGCACTATGCAGTTTATCTGTACTGTCCCGAAATCAAAGAGAACTCGAGAATTGGCAGGCTTTCCTTCTATGCATTGCACGGTGTCATACTGAAATCCTGAGAGAGGTAGGTTGGCAGTTTCAGGACTGACCTCAAAGAGAGGCTGGCCCTTTGGCTTTTTCAGCTGATTGTAGTCATCCCCTTGGATGGTGATAACTTTGTCTTCATAGGGAAACTTGACCTTTTGGTGCAAGGACGAGGGTATTGCCTTGGTGTGGTGTATCCATGGTCTACATAGAAGCAGATTAAAGCTGGTTGGTACATCAATTACCTGAAACGGAACTTCCATCACAGTTGGCCCAACTGTTAATTTCAGTGTGGCAACCCCCAATACTTCCCTCCGGGTACTGTCGTATGCTTTCACTATTTGATCTGATGGAGTGAAGTCTGTTTCCTCCAATCCTAAGCAGCTGGCTACCCTTAGTGGACAGACATTCAGAGCTGACCAATTGTCAATGAGAACCATGGGCACCGTCTTGTCTCTGGTCTGAACCGTGACATACAGGGCATTATTATGACTGCCCCCCTCTTTAGGCAGGTCCTCATCAGAAAACCCGATGCTTTGTACTTTGGATGACTGGGTGAGGGTGGAGACTAGTACTTCAGGGCTAACCTCCACTGACGTCTGTAATTGGCTCAAAGCCTTGCAAAGAGCTTGGCGATGAGGAAACGATGCTGCCAACAGTTCCCAGATTGATACCCTAGCTTGTGTCTTTTTCAATTGTAAGAGTACCGGGTCCTCTTTTGGCTCCTCTGCCCTCTGGTAGGGCTTGTTGTGGATTTTATCCAAAACCAGTGGCTCATACTGTCTCCCGCTCCTGGTAATAGCATCGACCTCTTCACTTAGGTCGTTCAGATCCAGGACACATATGTTATTCATCTCTAGGAACAGTTCGAAAGGATCGATCAGTTCCTGGTCATCTATAATAGCATTTACCCCATGATTTGGTAAGGGGTTAGTACTAATGTTTGGTTTACTTCTCGGGATGATTGAGCCATTGTCCACCAGATCTTGTATGCGGTTCCTAAGCGTCCAACACGCTTCAGTCTTATGCCCGTACCCCTGATGGTATTCACAGTATTCATCTGCTTTGTAATTCCTTGGTAAAGGATTTGGTGGGGGCCTTGCTTCCAAAGGCTTGATGTAATTTGCTTTGATAGCTTCTCGGAAAACCAAAAGGATTGGCATCCCGAGATCAGTGTATGTTCTTCTCGACTGGCTGCCATTTCTCATGTTCCCCACACGTAACGGGTTAGTGGGGGTAATGCTCGCCACTTCGTGGACTTTGCCAGCTTGGCCGGGTTTCTTGTACTTAGAGGTTCCTGCGTCGTCTTTCAGTTGCCCCATTTGGATCAGGTCTTCTACCTTCGTGGCAGTAGCAATGAGTGACTGAAACGTTGGCAAGTACTGGGTTTGTAACCGCTGTTGGTAGACAGGCTGCAGATTCTTTATTATTATGTCTACCTGTTCTTGTTCTGAAGGCCGGTTAATCATTTGGGCGGCCTTGGCCCTCCACCTCGTAAGGAACGAGGAAAAAGGTTCATTATTTTTCTGCTTAGTAGTCTCTAATTCCCTTCGAGTAACATCCACCTCCATGTTGTAGTGATACTGGGAATTAAATGCATTACAGATATCCTCCCAGGTCTTCATCTTAGACCGATCTAAGCTGACAAACCATCTCAATGCAGCACCGGTGAGAGATTGTTGGAACAACTGAGCAAGGAGCTCACTGCTCAATCCAAATGGGTTAAGGGCACCCACATACATCTTCAGGTGAGTTTTAGGACAAGTGGTTCCATCAAACTTGTCCATGTTGGGCATTTTGAACTTAGTTGGTAATCTGGCTTCAGGGAACAAAGACAAGGAGTCCATGTCCACCACTTCCTTATGGGTCTTGAGGGCAGTGATTGACCTTTCTAAAAGCTCTAGCTTCTCTCTCATTCTCTGAGCTTCCAGCTCAGAAGCAGTTTTAGAGGGTACGTCATCCAAGTTCAAGGCAGGATTTGTAGGTTCAGCAGCAGCAGGACCCTGATTGGAAGCGGCAGGCCCACTTCCTCCGGCCGAGGCCCCATTTCCATTACCATTACCATTACCCAATTCAGCTATCAGGGCAATCCTTTGGGCGGCCAATGCCTCATTCATTCTGGCCTCCATTCTGGCCTCCATTCTGGCCTCGAGTTGTTCAATGAGGGTTTGGATATCAGCAATCGATGCCATTGGTGCAGGTAAAGTTGTTGAAGTTGTGGGTGAAGCTGGTGTAGCTGGTGAAGCTGGTGAAGCTGGTGATAGTACTGTAGGTGTGGCTAGCACTTGAACAGGGGGCACCTGAAAGTATAAGGGTAGTTGGATTAGGTATAGTGTTTGGTGTACCAGGTAACTGATGTGAGGTGGATTGACTCTTTGTCCAACTGTGCATGACTGAAAGTAAAAGGGAGTTTTCCCGCTCCTCTTTTTTATGTTTACCCCATGTTCATGATATGTCGTGAATGCGCATAACAACACGTCATAATTCGTTTAATGGTATGATTCTCATCATTGGGTGCATACAGTCCCAAGGGATAGGTTCTATAGGCTATGACACAAATAGAGAATCGGCTTATAAAGGGACCCTTGAGCCTTGAGTATGGATATACCTAACCACATGTGAAACAAAGAGTTTCACGTGGGTCCAACAGTACGCATACCCATGGGCCACCCCCAAAAAGATTAGGGATGGTTTGCGGCAACAGGGAGGACGCTTTGGCTGTCCGTCGACATAATCAAGGAGACCTGCCGATCAGCGCTACTTGCTATCCAGACTCAGAAGTTTGAACAGAAGAGGGAAGAAATTCATTTGAAATTCGTTTTTTTATGCAATGGAGAAAAAGATTCTCAATCGTGCAAATAAATAAACGAATTTAAATGCTTTAAAGTAAAATTCAATTAAGTCCAAATTTTTCCTCATTAAGCATTCTTAAAGAAAGAACACTTAATTCCTTGCTAGGGTACCCTGCAAAACAAAGCATTGTAAAATAATACCCTAAAGAAGGGCAGGTTAGTTTACACAGCAATTGTAGTCCACTTTATGCAAAATGATTACATAAGTCCCCAGTGAAGTCGCCAAACTGTGAACCCCTCCCCCAAAAACACATAAGCATGTAATGCATATGATGAATGAGAAGAAATGCACGTGATGTGTGAGTCGCCACCTTGTTTAATTATTTTAGGGTAAACTAGGAAAAAACCCTAAGTGACTCCAATTTTAATTAACCTAGTTACTAGATTAATTACCCAATGTTTAAGGCATGATATGCAAACCCGAGATGGATCCCGAGACTATGTCATGCTGCTAAACTAACCAAAATGAATGAATGTTTGCTTTGCAAGGAAGATGAAGTAATTGGACCAAGTGAAATGTTTGAATGAATTCGACTTGTCATTCGGGGTGAAATCCCGAACGTGCCTACGTACTTCCGTTTGAATGGAAGATCAAAGTCAACGTAGTTCGATGCGCCTCCTTTAGAGGGCTTTGAATTGGGATGCTTTATGCATGAGTGTGTGTATGCTTCGTGCATTTTGTTTAGGCTTTTTGCCAAAGAGTTGATTTTTTAGGCATTTTACCAAAAAAAGTGTTGATTGATTTAGGCACTTGGTGCCAAAATGTTGATTTTGAGGCTTTTAGCCAAAAGAATTAATTTGGGCTTATCCTTGCCAAAAGATTGATTTTTAAGGCATTTGTGCCAAAGATGAATTGTTTCAAAGCTTTTAAAGCCAAAAACATTAATTTAGGCAATTAATTTGCCAAAAAAGGTTAATTGGGCGATTATCGCCAAGATTGATTGATTAAGGCAATTGTGCCAAAATGAATTAATTTTAAGGCTTTTAGCCAAAATAATTTAATTTAAGCGATTTGTCGCTATGAAAAAAAGAAATCAATTCTCACTTATAGGCAATTTGTTTGCCTAGAGTGATTAATTAAAGGCTTTTAGCCAAAATATTGCTTTAAGCGATTTGTCGCTATAAAAAAGAATCAATTCTCACTTATAGGCAATTTGTTTGCCTAAAGTGATTAATTAAATTGAAATATAGGCAATTAATTGCCATAAAAAGAAAAAGTGTTTAATCAGGGCCTTTTAGTCACAATTATTGATTAATTAGACTTAGGCCAAAAAAACTGTTCGAAATAAGGCACTTTCACCATAGTTATTGATTAACTAGGCTTTTAGCCAATATTGTCGAATTTAAGTTTTAATACCACGATTATTAATTAACCGGGCACTCAAGCTTAATTTTATTTATTTAAGACAATTTTATTTGCCTGGTGGATGATATGAATGCATTTATGCTGTTATAGAATTTAGGAGGAGTAGAAAAGAAGCATGCATGAAATGCTAAAATTAAATGGGCAGAGTTTAGTTTGTGTACCTGATTTAGTCGACGGCCACTTCTTAACTCCAGGTTAAGCTCCACGTTAAGGGAAATCAATTAATTTAATTTTAATGGCCACTTAATAAAGCAAGAAAAAAATGAAAGCTAAATAAAATAAAATAAAAACAAAGAATGCAGAAAGCGATAAAAGAATCGCAAAGAGCGTAAAGGGAGAAGAGAGGTCCGTCAACACAGACTGTGTGTCTAAAATGGAGCCCCGGGGCCTCTTTTTATAGGAAAAAAACGCACCCCGGGCGCGCCTGCCCGCCCTCGAGGGCGGGCGTGCCCGCCTAAGAGAGCGGGCGTGCCCGCCCATGCTGGGCGGGCGTGCCCGCCTTGCTGGGCGGGCGCGCCCGTCCCTTAGGGCGGGCATGCCCACCCCCGCGGGCGGACATGTGTGCCTTTCTCCGTTCCGGAGGCTTTTCCGGGAGTTTCGGACCTCCAAAAAAATATTCCGGGACCAGTTCCGTGACCCTCGTAATTTTTCGGACGTTTCAAGTACCCTATTGGCACACTTCCGGTGAACTTTCTGAATGACCTCCGGTCCGGCCGGACTGTTTGCAGTCTGGAAAAATTGGCTCTTTGAGCTTCAAAATTTAGGTATTCACACAATTATGAAGGTCTAGAAGTAAAAACCATGCCCTTTGATTTGAAAGATGTTCTGGTTTATTTGTCCAATTGACAAGCATCACAAATGTGATCTTTTTCGAAGTTTAGCTGTGGCAAACTACGAACCAAATCTTTCTTAGATAGTTTAGAAATAAGGTGCATGCTTGCATGTCTAAGTCTTCTATGCCATAACCAACTAGAATTGTCAACAGAAACTAAACATATATATAGGTGTACTAGGTATATGTTTCCAAACCTTTTTCTAACAAATAAAGTTTAATTATCATGCATGTTTTAAACTTCACAATAAGAAGGTTCAAAGATCACTCTTGTATTTTTATCACAAATCTGACTCACACTTAACAAGTTATAATGTAATCCTTCTACTAAGCATACATCTTCTACTGAAGGATTAGAACTTTCCACACCAATACAAATGATTTTACCTTTTGCTTTGTCTCCAAAGCTCACTGTACCTCCCTTTTTCTTTTCTAATCTGGTGAATTTCTTTCTATCACCAGTCATATGCCTAGAGCAAGCGCTGTCCATGTACCACATTTTTTTTCAGTTCATTACTTAGGCACACCTGAAAAGATCACGCAGATTTAGGTACCCAACTCACATTGGGTCCTGGAGGATTAGTGCTAACAGGTGTATTCAACTTACTCTGATTTTTCTTTCTGTTGAGACTGTTAGATTTTTTATGTTCTAAAGTCACAACATTAGAAATAGCATTTTTCTTATTTGAAACATGATTCTGTTTTGAAATGCTATCATAGCTAAAACTTGTCTTTTCTTTAGAGAATGATTTTGAAATTAACTTTAGAATTCTAATCTCAGTTTTCAAAGATTCATTTTCAGAATTCAGATTCTTACATTTTTCTTCAAAGTGTTTCAGATTTTCAGAAAATTTATCATTACAATCTTTAAGATCTTTGATCTCTATGATAAGATCTTTGCATGTAACTTCTTGATAAAAAGCATCTTTCAAATGATTACATCCAGTTTTTAATTTTCTAAAATCCTTCTTTAGAACTGTATGCTTTTTAATAAGCTTTTCAAATTCAGTATAGAGGTTATTATAAGTATCTAAAAGATCATTTTCAGATTCAGGTTCAGAAATACTTACATTCCTTTCTTCATGCTTTTGGGCCGTTACATCTGTTTCATTACTTTCGGCTTTTTGTGTTGAAGTTCAAGTGCTAATTTCCTTGGAGTCAGAATTGATGGTGGCCATTAGACAAATATTTGCAATTTCTTCTTGGTCATTTTGACTTTCAGAATTAGAAACATTTGAATCACTCCAAGCAGCTATGCATGCCTGCTTCAGCTTTTCTTTCTTTGACTTCTTTTTCAACTTACGACGGTTAGGCTTGATATGGCCGGGGTTGTTACACTCATAACAAACCACTTCAGAAGGTTCTTTCTCTTGTAAGTTGTTACTTTTAGGTGAAAAGTTCTTTTTGATAAAATTTTTCTATGGCCTACCACTCTTTTTATAGAACTTTTTGAATCTTCTAGCAACAAGTGCTAAATCATCATTATCAAGATCATAAGAACTTTCTTCACTAGAAACTACTTTCAAAGCCAGTCCTTTCTTTTTTTTTTATCTTCTATAGTCAAAGAAGATCTCATCTCTTCTGAACCAAGAGCTCTTATAAAATAATCATAAGTAACGGGAGTCTCTTTGTAATTCATAACAGTTCCTATAGAATCCTACTTTTTTAGGTAGAATTCTAAGGATTTTCTTAACAAGCTCATCTTCTGAGATTTCCTTCCTGAGGATTAACTATATTAGTAAATCTAGAATTTAATTCAGCTATAGTCTCTCCTTCTTTCATACTAAACATTTCATATTCCCTCCAAAGGATATTAATTCTAGATTCCTTCACTCGATTAGTACCCTCATAAGTAACTCTAAGTTTTTCCCAGACTTCCGTTACAGATTTACATCCAGACACTTTGTTGTATTTTATTGGATCTAATGCACAGTGAAGAATATTAATAGCTTTTGCATTTATAGAAATATCATTCCAATCAGCATTAGTATATTCTTCTTCTATTTTTCTAACTCTCTCATTTTCTACAGTTTTCATAGGAATACGTGGACCAGTAATGATGTTCCTCCAGCAGTTTATGTCAACTGATTTTATGAAATTTTTCATTCTGATTTTCCAGTAAGAGTAATTAGAACCATTAAACAAAGGAGGTCTAGAAACAGATTGACCTTTTAAAGATGTAAAAGGAAGTGGGGCTGCTATGGGATCTTTCTCTCAAGCTGTTAAGCTTCCGTAAGTCAAGAGCCAAAGCTCTAATACCAGATTGTGGGTAACGTATACATATGGCACAACTCAAGAGGGGGGTTGAATTGGGTTTTCTAAAAATTAAAAATTTAACTTTCAAAAATAAAATCAGAATTTTGTTGTAGCGGAAATAGAATGCGTTTGTGAGAATAAGTTATCAAAATTAGAACTTCCTCAGAAAGCTCAATGCAAAAATTAAAAGACTTTGTAAAGAGCAACTATTAATTAGAACTGCTTCACAATATCTTAATCAATTTCAAAAACACTTTATGAAGGGAAGTCATTATGTTTTGAACTATCTCATAAAGTTTAGGCAAATATTAACGAATCTGTAAAAGACAGTTATTGAATTATTGAACTGCTTCACAAAGTTTTAAGCAAACTTAAAAAATTGATTAAAACTCAAATTGTGATATATACTGAATATAGAAGAACAGATTAGAACTTCGTATAATCACAATGCAAAAATCTAGAGTTCTAATATTCAATAAAGATAAAGCTTATTCGAGTTTAGAACAATAAAAGCATTAACAACTATGAATTTCTAAAGAATTAACAAAAGTGTAAGTAAAATGAAATCAAGCAGAACTTTAGAAAATAAAAAGATTAACACAGTGATTTATAGTGGTTTGCACTAACTCGCCTACATCCACTCTTCAAGACTCATCTTGAGATCCTCCACTATGTTATCTCTTTTCAAGGGTAAGAGACAAACCAACAGTACAATGCAATAGATCAATACCTAGATCTACCCTTTGTCCTACTAGATTTTCCAAAGGTTCTAATCAATGTCAACCCTTTCTGTTTTTGCAGAGAACAGAAACTCAAATCAAGACATTAGAATCCCACACAAGGAGAAGGTCGATTGATAACCTATTTCACAATAGCTTTTCACCTAAGCTATTACACAAAAGCTTTTCAAATAAAAACATGTCTACAACAGGTTATAGAATCTATATAGACAGAGAGAAATGCAAATATAAGCACAGGAAAAACAGATATCACGAGTAAAAAAAATGATTTAAAGAACATAACTATTTTTCAAAAGAAGTTGTTATAAAATTTTCTTTTCTCTTAAAAAATAATTTGTGAAGCAAAAAGACAAAAAGAAATAAAGGCGGTTTAAGAGCAAGTTTTGAGAGATTAAAATATTTGATCAATGGACTTTTACTCTTAAAACAAAAACCCACGACTTCATAAGGGGAAGACGCCTTTTATAGGGGGATGAAGATCCCGTTTTAGAAAGTATAATCGTTAGCTTTTAAATAAGAATTTTGACTTTCCAAAACTAGAAGATACGGAGATTTTGTTCCCAAAAATGTTTTGAGTCAAAATATTTTCTTTTAAGGTAAGCGAATAAAAGCAAGATTTTGCACTTTCCTAAAAAAATATTTTTCAAAAATAAAAGATATAAATATCTTTTTCAAAATATTTTGTTACCAAAAATGATTAAGACAAAATCTCTTTCATTTAGGTAAACAAATAAAAGCAAGATCTTTATAAAGATAGTTTCTGAAAATGAAAAGTATAAAAATCTTTTTTTTTAAAAAAAAAATTTGTTACCAAAAATGATTAAGAAAAAATCTTTTTCATTTAGGTAAGTGAATTAAAGAATGAGATTTTTAACTTTCAAGGAAACTTTCAAAAATTATTTTTGAGAAAGAAAGAGAAGAAATATTTTTGTGCTGATAAATGAATATTCTCTCTATCCTACAACAAATCCTAATATATTAACCACTAAAATCTTCAATGGTCTTCATGATCTTCAATTAATCTTGGATTTGTAGGAATTTTCCTTGTTTATTAATTTCCATATTTAAAAGATAAATAAATCTGCATTAAATAATATTAGCACAGATAAAAATATTAAATTTATTTGTTTTGCTTAATCATCAAAATCTCAAGATAAAATTGACCCTTGAGCCAACATGGCACACACAGTAGCAGCAGGAGACTTGCGAGTTTGTGATCGGGAAATTGCATCACGTCTCTAGCTCAATTCTCTGTTAATCAATCGACTCCAGCTTCATCACCGTCGACGGCGTAGCTTCGCTCTCTCCTTCTCCATCGTCGTTCACCTATTGGTGCAGCAAATCGCAAGGAGTTGCGATATCATTCTTCGACCGGGATAGTGGCACTTCTTTTGTTTCTTACACTTTTCTAGCAAGACCCACCACCAGCTGGTGGAACCAGCTCTTCCCTCATTGTCATCTCTTTACCACACGTCACTACTCTTTCCTCCGGCCAAATTAGCGACAGTAGAATTGGACCTTGATTATTGGAGCTGTTCCCGATCACTTTTACTGAAAATATTCAGTTTTTCGACATTTTCGCAATTAGGCAAGCAATTTCCAACCTTTCTCTTAGTAATATATGTTGTCTTTCCAATTGGATAGAACGATTGAGCATAAATCAAAGTTTGTGAAGGGATTTTCATTTCTAGCTTCTGTTCATGCTATTTTATTGGAGAAATTTGATTCTTCATACTAAATTTAGGCTATAACTAATTTAATGAGCAATTTAGCACGATTAGGATTAGCTTCCCAACTAATGTGAAAATTTACTTGATGATTATTGCCGTGAATCATGATATTAGAGGAAAAACTAGGTGCTAAGCTACCATTAAGTAAAATTCTAGGAGAAGTATTTAAATTGATATGCAATTGAATCTCTGAGTTGAATTCTTATAGGCAATGATTAGATTAATGTATTTCTTACAAGCTTTGATAGGGAGATTGTCATTTTCTTATTATTACAGTAGTTATTTTGTTTGCTTTATGAGTTGACAGTATGAAGATTTAAAAGTAAGATCGTAAATTTAGTTTTATTAGGAAATGAGGTAATTGGCATATAGAGTAAGGGTTTTGCTTAGGAAACCTTGATTTTCTTAGGTTGGCAGCATCTAGTTATAAATTAAGTTCTCGACAGGAAACGAGTTAACTATGATAGCAGCATCTAGTTATAAATCATGTATGAGTTTAATTAGGAACCTAAGGTTTCTTTGGTATGATAGCAGCCTCTAGCTAGAGAAAATCATGGGTTTTTGGTTCAACTAAGTCCATGTTGGTGGTAGGGATATGCTTCCATAATTTGTTGTCAATATTAGAAGCTCTAATGATCAAGATGGAATAAAAATCAGAATTTTTTTATAATGGCAGCAAGTATTTTGTTAATCTTTTGAACTGTAGCTTTTAATATGAGTGCATGAAGTTGTTATGAAGTTCTTAAGTAGGAACTGTGTTAAGCAACTCATTAAGTATGAATATTAATCAAAAGATCCAAGGTTCTTTTGATATGGCATCAACTAGTTTAATTACCTCCGTTGAGTTTTGCTTAATGAAAGGGAAATGGAATTTTATATATTCTTGATAGAAAATGAACAAGAGAGTGAGTAGAATATGGGTTTAAAATATAAATTTGGAATTCTGTTATTATAATTGCTTCCATATTATTCTATTACTTGACCTTTGAGAATGATGAGATGAGAATTGATGTGATAACTAAATTCCTTGCCGAATGGCGAATTTGTTAGGATGTAGGTTATGAGTTTGATTAGAAACTTGGTTCTTGTATTGGTATGAAGAAAGAAAGACATGTCTAAGTTTATGTATGACTTATGAGGTATATTCATATTAGTGTGTAGGAAGACGTTAAGCTTGAAGTTTTAAATGCCTAGGTACCAATTAAAAGATATGGAATAAGAATTAATCGTGAAAGTTAATTATGCACATATGCTTGTATATACATACATATGTATCCAATGACTGATAAATGATGTTATTTAGAATATGAATTAAGCTTATGTAAGTTGTTATGGATGTTAAATGGCGATATTGTTATTTAAAGGAGGATGGGTATTCGATTTAATTGATTGCCTGACGAATGGGCTGTATGTATTGATTGACAAATATATAATAATATTGTGATATTTAAACAGGTAGATAGTCCTATTTTTAGGGAGGTGCTGTCGAAATTTTGATAGAATTTAGGCTAGTAATGTTTAATGATTAAGTAAATAGGCTTAATTTAGTATAACTCTTCAACTTGATTTACTTTTAAGTATAGTTCTTTATTTAATTTTGTCCTTCCTTTGTATTTGTATTTAATATAGATCATTTGAGTTCGTCTACCGCTCTTACCAGTCAAATCCCAAGCTACGACTTTCTCTTTTTTCTATCGCGGTGAGTCATAATAAATAGTGCATCCCTTCATTTTGCTTACACATATCATTTATTTTTTAAAGAAATATATATATATATATATAGGAGATAACTTAGTATTTATTTATTTTTATAGGTATATTATTATTTTATTTTGTTATTAATATACAATTATACTTTTATGTTTGTGCATTAATGATTGTTTTGGTGTATTATATTGAATGAATTGTTTGATTACTTGTGCTATGAAATTGTTGTGCCTTGTTTTTGTGAAATTGGGATGAAGTAGATCACCATGGGTTTGTGAAGGCAGTCCACGATACCGTCGGCCATGTATGGGGAGATCGGTGCCCTTGTGTGCATATGATAATATATGATATGAAAAACCACACGATGGCCTCCTATTGGTATGGAAAAGAAAAGAGACTATAAAAAAAATGAGAGGGCTAGTGAAGTGAGGTGGAGACCGGTCGGCCATGTATGAGGGATTGGCTCCTTAGTGCACAAGTCATGCGAGGGCAGGCAATGTGTGAGGACGGCTCGTCGAGGGTTTCGGTGACACCACAGGCTAATTTCCACTTGTTTGATTATGTGAAGGTGCTATTGTTTGAGGTTGTTATTGTGGTGCCATATGTGTGACTGATCGAGTGGTCACTTAGTTACTTTAGGATTCATCTCGTGTGAATGTGTGGGTTATGTGCTATTTATTGTTGCTCATTGAGTTGTGGAACTCACTCCCATGTTTATTTAAATTTTTCAAGAAGCAGTCTTTCTCTGTTCCTATGGTAATTCTATCTCCTACTACCATAGAGCTAAGAATGTATTAGTTCCTTATAACACTCGCTTTTTCCATGTAATTACTAATTATATGATTAGGTTGTAAGTAAATTTTAGTTGAGTTCCACAGTTAATAGGTTTTCCTAATATATTTTGTAACACCCATGGCCCAATCTCGAGAGACCAAATAATGGATGCCACATTAAGTGCCAGAGGCGCCTTCCTAACTTCCATATAAATCATATAATCAGGTTATGAATTAGAAGTGATTTAGTATACATAAGTTTAGCAAGTAATAGTTTAATAATAATTTTAGTTTTAAAATGATTTGGGAGAATCCTACAGAAAAACTGCAAGAGTTCCCCCTAAAAATTGAACTCGCCAAACATGTGAATACAAAACACTCCCAAAATCAAACTCCAAACCCCCATCAAACTCCTATAAGCAACACAACAACACTTCTATAATCTCATAACTACATAATTTCTCAATAACATCTTAATTATCATCAAATAAATGCATCATTATATATATCAAATTCGAATATTCCAACCATTAAATAAGTCCCATGCTTAACTCCAAATATATACACCAAAATATTTTGTAATAACATGCTTAACTTATAACTCAATAACATAATCTCCAAAAATGTAATAATTATACATGCCAAAATTTTAGTTACATAAAGCACTAAATCAACTACCAAAATAATCTATTCTGCTCTGATTCTACACTTCAGGTCTTCAAGCAGCAAACGCAGTCTCCAACCTGCGCGTGATAAAATTAATGCACTAAGTATAAAACTTAGTGGTGCTCATAAATCACAAATATACTAATGTTGCGATGACAACATACTTAAAACACAAATTTCATAAAATTATTTATAATCATGGAATCATCAAATTTTCGCATGCAATAACATTTATAGCATAAGAAATATCAAATAAACTTGAAATTAATAGCATAATTAATTTAGTTCTTTTACACCATAAATCCTTTACTTAAACATTTATTCTAACTAAGATTTACTAAAATAATGCAATCTCATTAATTTAATTTCCTAAAAAAATATTTTACAAGGGCTCACATACACTTAGGAGAAAACGAAGCATGCAAGTTTTCATAGCTTATTCATAATGGCTTATGTGCCAACTTATCATAACATATAGAGCACGTCTGTCCTAACATAAGACACCCATATGCCTTGCATAAGATCATAGCTTCTTATCATAATGGCATCAAATGTCGAGCATTCTCATCTTACATAATAAATTAAATCATGCAACAAATTCACACCAAATATATTAGAGCCCAAAATCCTTGTTTTATTTCTTAATTCACAACACTTCTTATAAAACTTATTTTTCTTTAGTCTTCTTGAAATCATAATGTAAGCTTCATTTAGAATTCAAGTGATTCATGAAAATTTTCATACTCAAACATAATTACTTAACATAGGAAATATTTCCAACATTAAAATAACCTTGACCTTTGTTGTGTTTTTAAAACATAAATTGAGTTATTGGTCTCCAAATTAAGTGAAGTTCAATTCATTAGAAAGCTAAGACAAAATGCTACAAGTGTTATGAAGGGACAATAGCCCAGATCAATCTTAAGGTGATAAAGAAAAGCTAGGAACACAGACCAATAGTCCAAACCTGATTCAGCACATTCAATTCCAATGTTTATTTAGTGCCTACTTAACCAAACACTAAAATTAAAAAAATCCAAGTCCAGAGAAGTCTTAAGATACATAGCAACAACTTTCATGAAGAACTCAAAATATAATCTTGCCATTTAAGTGGCCAAAATGGGCAATCAATTCAGATAAACAAGAGGCCATAACGGAATCAATTTTGGTAATTAAATCATAAGTTGAGATATGAGTATCCAAATTGGACACAAGAGGATGGGTTGGAAAGCTAAGAAGTAGACCTACAAATTTCATCAACGGCTTAGATACAGATGGAGAATAAAAAGGATCAAAAAATAATCCTTAAACATACCCAAAAGCACATTTTCCCAAATTTCAGCTTACTTTAGTCATGAAAAAGAACATGAAAGACAAAAGATACAAGGTAGAGATTTCTACCACATACTAAATACTCATCAAACATCATTTTAAAATCATAAACCAACAAAGAAAACAAGAAAAACTTAAGGCCCTTTTTCCTTAGTAGGTTTGGCCTCTCTTGGAAGAAGAAGAGGAAAATGTTTTCCACTTCAATCAAACATGTAGTCATGCTTAAAAATCACCCAAGAACATGTTTATACAATCAAAGTTCAACAATTAAATCATTTCATACAAAATTCCTAAATTTTCACAAGTAGCATAAATTCACAAAATCAAAAATTCAAAGAAGGAAAGTGTATTTATGAACACTAACCTTAAAATTAAGTTTTAGCAAGCTTAAATTAAAGCTCCTTAAGCTTTAGCCTTGCCTTTATCTTTGGTAGAAGGCTCTCCACCCTCTACATGTAAGAAAATCAAAATCAAAACAAAGAAAACAAATAAAAGAAAAAATTGGAGTATGAGTAAGCATGTATATGCTAAAAGAAGAATCTAAACCCAAAAATAATGAAGTGACACATCATAACACTTACTTGGCTCAAATAGTAACTCTCCAAATTTCTTGATATTAGTCACCAAAAATCAATTCTATAAGCTTTAATCTCTAGTATTTATTACTTAAATCAAATTAAATGGAGTGAATTTGGTGGATTTAGCAAGTAGGAAATGAAGAAAAACAAAGAGAAGAAGAAGAGGAAGTTGGCGTCAAAATGGAGAAGAAGAAGAAGAAGAAAAATTATTGCTCAAATAATTGAAGTTGACTTTTATAAAGCAACTAAAGGGTGTTTTGGTCTTTTTCCCATAATTGTGTGGCTAAGATTAAGGCAATGGTAATCTAATCTAATGACTAAAAATATTCTCTAATTAAATTCCTTCAAAATACTATTTATCTCCACAAAATTCTCAAATTTACTCCATAAAAAGAATTCCTTAAATTTCCTTAATTAATATAACACCATAATTCACTATTCATAATTATCTAAATTCTCCAAAAATATTCATTACTTACTTTCTACCCATAAAAACCATGTATGCATGCTGCAAAAATATTAGATAAAATATAAAACATATATAGTAATTTTTTCAGACCAAAATAATACCGATTTTTGGACTGATAGTCCTATTCACAGACCAGTGGTACTATTCATAGATTGATAAAATACTATTTAGAGACAAGAAAAATAGGGCATTACATATTTATTTTTAAAATGCAATAAAATAGTTACATTTTCAATGTAAAGATTCTGTTAATTTTGGACGTATGCATTTATGAGCTAGAAGCCCATAGTTTTGTTGTTATACGCTTATAGGCCTGTGATTTACATTTGATTATGATAGTATGATCAGGTTGTGAACTTAATAAAAATTTTACTTATGTTATGGGCTTACTGTTTATAAATAAGAGTTGGGCCTCATTTTAGATTAGTTAATGGTTTAGGCTTACTACGGCCTTTGGGAGCCTTATGCTTACCTAAGTCCTAGTGTCGTTCCAGCCCATGGATTTGGGTTGTGACAATAGGACTATAATTCAGGTCCTTGTGCCCTACCCTAGCTTTATTTGGAGGAAGACTTGACCTCTTTGGTCGTTATAATCGTGGAGCTCCGATCCAGTCGCATCGCAAGCACTAGGGTATAATCAATTAACTCAAAATTTGTCAATTAAGCTTAGTCCCTCCGACACCTTGTAAACTGTCAAGCCCGGTCCATGCAACACATTGCATGGTTTAAGCCCGATCTATCTGGCACAAGAAGCCTGGTCCATCTAGCAAAACTAATAAAACCAGTTTGCAACTAAAGCCTGATTCGTCCGACACACCATTTAAGCCCACTCCCTGAGTGTGAAACGACCCGAATATTTGATTTCATAGAATTTTCATTTAAAAACTAAATTTTAAAATCGACCAATGAGGATTTTCAACAAATATTTAATTGTTGTTAAATTGGACCCATAAATCAGTTTTGATGTTTCGAAAACCAAGTGGAAAACCAATAAACCAAATAAAAATCGAGTCAAATCGCTGATTTGGACCAAACCAGTTTGAATCGAACTGGAATGGCCCAGAAAATCCTGGAACCCATCTTGTCCCTCCTTTTTCTTTTCTTTTTTTTTCTTTTTCTTTTTTTTTTCTTCTCTTCTCCTCTTCTGCGCGCGCCAATGCCAGCACCGTTCGCCCCTCCCTACCTGTTTCCGGCCACGGTTCGATGCAAGGCCTTCTCTCACGCCGAACGGACCTGCAGTGGTGTGAGTTGACCTGTCTCCCTCGACAGCCTCTTCTCCTTCAACTTCTAGCGATTCTCACCATTTTCAGTGAAGGCAGTCAGCGAGGAGACCTCTAATCGACTCTCCACGACGCTGTGAGTAAATCCCCTCCACGAATTTGCGATTTCACCAAGGGTTTGAGGAGCAATTGTGCGTGGAGGAAGTGTAGCGGTTGTCAGGCCCGTTCCGGCCAATTAGAGGACAGGTCTCATTAAATTAACACAAGAAATGAATTCCTTAGTGAATTTCGAGTCGAATGGTATGATCGTGGTTAAACTCTGGGCAATTTTGATTATCCGGCCACCGTGCAGTGGCGGTCTGGTAATCGACCGGCGAGCCTCCGGCGAGGCCCAAAAAGGCAGAATCCTCTTCTTCTCGCGCTGATCATGGAATCGTCATCCGATTTTTAATCGGTACGCTCTAAGACTCAATTCACAATTTTTGTATAAATTTCGAATTAATTAATTAATGAATTTAATTGAGTATTTAAGTAAATTAAATTCAATGTTGTCAAATATATTCCATGAACATTGGTTATAACTAGGAAGTTGATATTGAAATAAGAATTCCTAGCTAATAATCATGTAAGTGTGAATACCTAAATTTTGAAGCTCAAAGAGCCAATTTTTCCAGACTGCAAACAGTCCGGCCGGACCGGAGGTCATTCAGAAAGTTCACCGGAAGTGTGCCAATATGGTACTTGAAACGTCCGAAAAATTACGAGGGTCACGGAACTGGTCCCGGAACTGGTCCCGGAATATTTTTTGGAGGTCCGAAACTCCCGGAAAAGCCTCCGGAACGGAGAAAGGCACACATGTCCGCCCGCGGGGGTGGGCATGCCCGCCCTAAGGGACTGGCGCGCCCGCCCAGTAAGGCGGGCACGCCCGCCCAGCATGGGCGGGCACGCCCGCTCTCTTAGGCGGGCACGCCCGCCCTCGAGGGCGGGCAGGCGCGCCCGGGGTGCGTTTTTTTCCTATAAAAAGAGGCCCCGGGGCTCCATTTTAGACACACAGTCTGTGTTGACGGACCTCTCTTCTCCCTTTACGCTCTTTGCGATTCTTTTATCGCTTTCTGCATTCTTTATTTTTATTTTATTTTATTTAGCTTTCATTTTTTCTTGCTTTATTAAGTGGCCATTAAAATTAAATTAATTGATTTCCCTTAACGTGGAGCTTAACCTGGAGTTAAGAAGTGGCCGTCGACTAAATCAGGTACACAAACTAAACTCTGCCCATTTAATTTTAGCATTTCATGCATGCTTCTTTTCTACTCCTCCTAAATTCTATAACAGCATAAATGCATTCATATCATCTACCAGGCAAATAAAATTGTCTTAAATAAATAAAATTAAGCTTGAGTGCCCGGTTAATTAATAATCGTGGTATTAAAGCTTAAATTCGACAATATTGGCTAAAAGCCTAGTTAATCAATAACTATGGTGAAAGTGCCTTATTTCGAACAGTTTTTTTTGGCCTAAGTCTAATTAATCAATAATTGTGACTAAAAGGCCCTGATTAAACACTTTTTCTTTTTATGGCAATTAATTGCCTATATTTCAATCTAATTAATCACTCTAGGCAAACAAATTGCCTATAAGTGAGAATTGATTCTTTTTTATAGCGACAAATCGCTTAAAGCAATATTTTGGCTAAAAGCCTTTAATTAATCACTCTAGGCAAACAAATTGCCTATAAGTGAGAATTGATTTCTTTTTTTTCATAGCGACAAATCGCTTAAATTAAATTATTTTGGCTAAAAGCCTTAAAATTAATTCATTTTGGCACAATTGCCTTAATCAATCAATCTTGGCGACAATCGCCCAATTAACCTTTTTTGGCAAATTAATTGCCTAAATCAATGTTTTTGGCTTTAAAAGCTTTGAAACAATTCATCTTTGGCACAAATGCCTTAAAAATCAATCTTTTGGCAAGGATAAGCCCAAATTAATTCTTTTGGCTAAAAGCCTCAAAATCAACATTTTGGCACCAAGTGCCTAAATCAATCAACACTTTTTTGGCAAAATGCCTAAAAAATCAACTCTTTGGCAAAAAGCCTAAACAAAATGCACGAAGCATACACACACTCATGCATAAAGCATCCCAATTCAAAGCCCTCTAAAGGAGGCGCATCGAACTACGTTGACTTTGATCTTCCATTCAAACGGAAGTACGTAGGCACGTTCGGGATTTCACCCCGAATGACAAGTCGAGTTCATTCAAACATTTCACTTGGTCCAATTACTTCATCTTCCTTGCAAAGCAAACATTCATTCATTTTGGTTAGTTTAGCAGCATGACATAGTCTCGGGATCCATCTCGGGTTTGCATATCATGCCTTAAACATTGGGTAATTAATCTAGTAACTAGGTTAATTAAAATTGGAGTCACTTAGGGTTTTTTCCTAGTTTACCCTAAAATAATTAAACAAGGTGGCGACTCACACATCACGTGCATTTCTTCTCATTCATCATATGCATTACATGCCTATGTGTTTTTGGGGGAGGGGTTCACAGTTTGGCGACTCTGCTGGGGACTTATGTAATCATTTTGCATAAAGTGGACTACAATTGCTGTGTAAACTAACCTGCCCTTCTTTAGGGTATTTTACAATGCTTTGTTTTGCAGGGTACCCTAGCAAGGAATTAAGTGTTCTTTCTTTAAGAATGCTTAATGAGGAAAAATTTGGACTTAATTGAATTTTACTTTAAAGCATTTAAATTCGTTTATTTATTTGCACGATTGAGAATCTTTTTCTCCATTGCATAAAAAACGAATTTCAAATGAATTTCTTCCCTCTTCTGTTCAAACTTCTGAGTCTGGATAGCAAGTAGCGCTGATCGGCAGGTCTCCTTGATTATGTCGACGGACAGCCAAAGCGTCCTCCCTGTTGCCGCAAACCATCCCTAATCTTTTTGGGGGTGGCCCATGGGTATGCGTACTGTTGGACCCACGTGAAACTCTTTGTTTCACATGTGGTTAGGTATATCCATACTCAAGGCTCAAGGGTCCCTTTATAAGCCGATTCTCTATTTGTGTCATAGCCTATAGAACCTATCCCTTGGGACTGTATGCACCCAATGATGAGAATCATACCATTAAACGAATTATGACGTGTTGTTATGCGCATTCACGACATATCATGAACATGGGGTAAACATAAAAAAGAAGAGCGGGAAAACTCCCTTTTACTTTCAGTCATGCACAGTTGGACAAAGAGTCAATCCACCTCACATCAGTTACCTGATACACCAAACGCTATACCTAATCCAACTACCCTTATACTTTCAGGTGCCCCCTGTTCAAGTGCTAGCCACACCTACAGTGCTATCACCAACTTCACCAGCTTCACCAGCTACACCGGTTACACCTACGATTCCTGCAACTTTACCTTCACCAATGGCATCACTGTCTGACATCCAAAACCTCATTGAACAACTGGAGGCTAGAATAGAGGCCAGAATGAATAAGGCATTGGCCGCTCAAAGGGCTGCCCTGATAGCTGAATTGGGGAATGGTAATGGTAACGGAAATGGGGCCTCGGCCGGAGGAAGTGGGCCTGCCGCTTCCAATCAGGGTCCTGCTGCTGCTGAACCTACAAACCCTGCCTTGAACTTGGATGACGTACCCTCTAAAACTGCTTCTGAGCTGGAAGCTCAGAGAATGAGAGAGAAGCTAGAGCTTTTAGAAAGGTCAATCACTGCCCTCAAGACCCATAAGGAAGTGGTGGACATGGACTCCTTGTCTTTGTTCCCTGAAGCCAGATTACCAACTAAGTTCAAAATGCCCAACATGGACAAGTTTGATGGAACCACTTGTCCTAAAACTCACCTGAAGATGTATGTGGGTGCCCTTAACCCATTTGGATTGAGCAGTGAGCTCCTTGCTCAGTTGTTCCAACAATCTCTCACCGGTGCTGCATTGAGATGGTTTGTCAGCTTAGATCGGTCTAAGATGAAGACCTGGGAGGATATCTGTAATGCATTTAATTCCCAGTATCACTACAACATGGAGGTGGATGTTACCCGAAGGGAATTAGAGACTACTAAGCAGAAAAATAATGAACCTTTTTCCTCGTTCCTTACGAGGTGGAGGGCCAAGGCCGCCCAAATGATTAACCGGCCTTCAGAACAAGAACAGGTAGACATAATAATAAAGAATCTGCAGCCTGTCTACCAACAGCGGTTACAAACCCAGTACTTGCCAACGTTTCAGTCACTCATTGCTACTGCCACGAAGGTAGAAGACCTGATCCAAATGGGGCAACTGAAAGACGACGCAGGAACCTCTAAGTACAAGAAACCCGGCCAAGCTGGCAAAGTCCACGAAGTGGCGAGCATTACCCCCACTAACCCGTTACGTGTGGGGAACATGAGAAATGGCAGCCAGTCGAGAAGAACATACACTGATCTCGGGATGCCAATCCTTTTGGTTTTCCGAGAAGCTATCAAAGCAAATTACATCAAGCCTTTGGAAGCAAGGCCCCCACCAAATCCTTTACCAAGGAATTACAAAGCAGATGAATACTGTGAATACCATCAGGGGTACGGGCATAAGACTGAAGCGTGTTGGACGCTTAGGAACCGCATACAAGATCTGGTGGACAATGGCTCAATCATCCCGAGAAGTAAACCAAACATTAGTACTAACCCCTTACCAAATCATGGGGTAAATGCTATTATAGATGACCAGGAACTGATCGATCCTTTCGAACTGTTCCTAGAGATGAATAACATATGTGTCCTGGATCTGAACGACCTAAGTGAAGAGGTCGATGCTATTACCAGGAGCGGGAGACAGTATGAGCCACTGGTTTTGGATAAAATCCACAACAAGCCCTACCAGAGGGCAGAGGAGCCAAAAGAGGACCCGGTACTCTTACAATTGAAAAAGACACAAGCTAGGGTATCAATCTGGGAACTGTTGGCAGCATCCTTTCCTCATCGCCAAGCTCTTTGCAAGGCTTTGAGCCAATTACAGACGTCAGTGGAGGTTAGCCCTGAAGTACTAGTCTCCACCCTCACCCAGTCATCCAAAGTACAAAGCATCGGGTTTTCTGATGAGGACCTGCCTAAAGAGGGGGGCAGTCATAATAATGCCCTGTATGTCACGGTTCAGACCAGAGACAAGACGGTGCCCATGGTTCTCATTGACAATGGGTCAGCTCTGAATGTCTGTCCACTAAGGGTAGCCAGCTGCTTAGGATTGGAGGAAACAGACTTCACTCCATCAGATCAAATAGTGAAAGCATACGACAGTACCCGGAGGGAAGTATTGGGGGTTGCCACACTGAAATTAACAGTTGGGCCAACTGTGATGGAAGTTCCGTTTCAGGTAATTGATGTACCAACCAGCTTTAATCTGCTTCTAGGTAGACCATGGATACACCACACCAAGGCAATACCCTCGTCCTTGCACCAAAAGGTCAAGTTTCCCTATGAAGACAAGGTTATCACCATCCAAGGGGATGACTACAATCAGCTGAAAAAGCCAAAGGGCCAGCCTCTCTTTGAGGTCAGTCCTAAAACTGCCAACCTACCTCTCTCAGGATTTCAGTATGACACCGTGCAATGCATAGAAGGAAAGCCTGCCAATTCTCGAGTTCTCTTTGATTTCGGGACAGTACAGATAAACTGCATAGTGCCTCTGATGCTGAAGATGTCCTACCTGCCAGGAATGATTATGGCAAGGTCAGGAAAAACATACCCCGCACTGCAGGCCTGGGAGTGTCCGGTAAATGAAGGAACTTATGGACTGGGTTATGAGCCTACCGAGGAAGACCGCGCTGAAAGGATAAGGCGAAGGAAGAAGGGAGGCATACAAATGCGGCCATATCATCTGACTTTGAATGGCTATTTCTGTAAACCGGGAGAGACAATTCCTTATTGTGGCTTCCCGGAGCCATTCCCCTGCCCGACTGCTAAGAAGATGCTGCCGGGGTTAGAAGTATTTGCCGATGTCTGGGGCAACGGGCCCGAAACCATCACCAAACTGGAAATCGAAGACTTCATGCAGCCTAGTCTCTTTGATGAGGTTGCAGTCATCACAGGAAATGATGGGAATCAAGACCTGCTCAACCTGATCAAGCCAAGCGAAGGACCTCTTGACAATTGGTACACCGAGGAGGAGCGCACTGCTGATAAACCCCCTCCCGAGTCAAACCTAGTACCGGAGTCTATAATAAAGTCCTGTACTGAGTCCGAGTCTGACCCCGAGTCTGAAACCGAGTCAGAGTCTAGTTCCAGTCCCGAGTCATCTGTGTCGGATCTAGAAGATCCAGATGTCAAATTTGATGTATTCTTTGAAGACGATTCCGTCATAATTAATAAAGGCTTGCAAATTCTCGATTACCCTGCGTGTCTATCTTTCCAAGCATTTCCAAGCAAAAACAATCAAATAAATGAAATAAAAAATGAAAAGGAAAAAATAATAATTGGCAAAGAAGAAAATGAACATACATACATTGCATCTGATTGCATGAACAGGGAACAGGTCAGTGAATGTTTGAAGAAATTTGCTGATTGCTTCATGTGGAAAGCGAGTGACATCACCGGAATTGACCCAGCAATAGTGGTGCACAAGATTCCAGTGTATCCAGAGGCTAAGCCAGTGAAACAGAAGCTAAGAAGGCTGAAAACAGAATGGTCCTTGAAAATCAAGGAGGAAGTTGCCAAGCAGCTGGAAAACAAGTTCATAGAACCTATTGCCTACCCGACGTGGTTAGCGAACATCGTGCCGGTGCCAAAGAAGGATGGAAAAGTGCGAATGTGTGTGGATTACCGGGATTTGAATAAAGCATGTCCGAAGGACGACTTTCCCTTGCCGCACATTGACTTGCTAGTGGACCGAATGGCTGGACACGAGATGGTCTCCTTGACTGATCTTGCTGTCGGTTATAATCAAATAATGATGCATTTGCCAGACAAAGAGAAGACGGCATTCATCACGGAATGGGGAACCTACTGCTATAGGGTCATGCCCTTCGGGCTCAAAAATGCCGGGGCAACCTATCAAAGAATGGCAACGACCATCTTTCACGACATGATTCACAAGGAGGTGGAAGTGTATGTGGATGATATGGTGGTTAAGTCAAAAACAACCGAAGAACATACAACAGCACTTGAGAAGTTCTTCCTTAGACTTCGAAAGTATAATTTGAAGCTCAACCCGGCAAAATGTCTGTTTGGAGCCACGTCCGGAGTATTTCTGGGGCATATGGTTAGTCGGAAGGGCATAGAGATTGACCCTTCAAAGGCCAAAGCTATTCTGGAAATGCCAGCACCAAAGACCGAAAAAGAAGTCCGAGGTTTCTTGGGAAGGCTACAGTACATCAGCCGTTTCATCAATCAGTTGGCCGATACCTGTGGCCCAATTTTCAAGCTACTTAGGAAAGGAGTGGCAGTCAAATGGGATGAGGATTGTCAGGCAGCTTTCGACCAAGTCAAGCAATACCTGTTATCCCCGCCAGTCTTACAACCACCAAGGCTAGGAAAGCCTTTGCTACTGTACCTGTCAGTAACAGAAGAAGCAATGGGGGCCATATTAGCTCAACAAGCAGAGGATACAAGGATAGAAAATGCCGTGTATTACCTTAGCAAGAGGATGCTGGAATATGAGTTGAAATACAACAAGATAGAGAAGTTGTGTCTGGCTCTAGTCTGGGCCTGTACCAAGCTGCAACACTACCTCTCGTCTTACACTACACACGTAATCTCTGAATCTAACCCCTTGAAATTCCTTATGGAAAGGCCGGTTCTTGACTGTAAGATGGCAAAGTGGGTGTCAGTGCTTGCGGCTTATGATTTAAAGTTTGTACAACGTAAGGCAGTAAAAGGCGGGGCCTTGGCTGACCAATTAGCAGAATTACCGGTCGAAGACCAAATGTCGGAGGTAGAGTTCCCCGACGAAGACCTGTTAAACTTGGAAAGTCAGGTCTGGGAGATGTACTTCGATGGAGCTTCGAACTACCATGGAAATGGGATTGGAGTTGTATTCAAAACTCCTTGTGGAGAATACATCCCAATTGCAATTAAACTAGACTTCGACTGTACCAATAATGAGGCCGAATACGAAGCCTGCATCAAGGGGTTAGAAGCAGCCTTGGAAAAAGAGATAAAAGTCCTCAGGGTTTTCGGAGATTCCAACCTGATAGTCTCCCAGGCTCTAAGGAAGTGGAAAATCAAGGAAGAGCGTTTGGTTCCTTACCTACAACGCTTAGATGAATTGGCTCAACAGTTTGAGGAATTATCTTTCCACTACCTGCCGCGAGCCAAAAATCAATTCGCTGATGCCCAAGTCATTCGACCTCTGACAGTCAGGCTATAGAAGCAACCAGCACATGTCATGCATCTAGTCGATGACAAGCCGTGGTTTTGGGATATACAGAACTATCTTCAGAATGGAGCCTACCCGGAGGGGTCCAAAAAGGCTGATCAACGAACATTGAGACAGTTAGCATCTGGATATTTCCTTACCGGTGGAATTCTGTATAAGAAAAGTTGGAATGGCCTGCACCTAAGGTGCGTTGATGAAAGAGAAGCTCAAGCCATTATGGATTCCTTACATAATGGGGAATCTGGGTCACACATGCACGAGATAGCCTTGGCTCGGAAAATCATGAACCAAGGTTATTACTGGTCAACTATGAATGCGGATTGTGTGAGGCACGCGCGGAAGTGCCATGAGTGCCAAATTTTCGCTAAGCTGCAAAAATGACCTCCGGTCAATTTAAATCCAATTGCTTCACCGTGGCCTTTTGCAACTTGGGGCATAGATGTAATTGGAAAAATCCACCCGAAAGCCTCTAATGGCCATCAGTTTATCCTGGTCGCTGTAGATTATTTCACTAAATGGATCGAGGCAGCCTCTTATTCAGTTCTAAATGCCTAGAAGGCAGCACAGTTTGTCCGTACAAACATCCTTTGTCGGTACGGAACACCATTTGAGATCATTACTGATAACGGGTCTCACTTTCAAAGCGAATTCTCGGATCTACTGAAGCAAAAGAAGATTCAGCATCACAAGTCTTCAGCCTATCGTCCACAAACAAATGGGGCTGTAGAGGTTGCAAACAAGGCTATAAAAGTCATTTTGCAGAAGACAGTTCAAAAGCATAGAGCGTGGCACGAACAATTGCCAAATGCCTTGTGGGGATACAGGACTTCAATCAAAACACCTACTGGGGCAACCCCGTATTCCTTAGTATATGGCATGGAAGTAGTGTTGCCTATTGAGCTGGAAGTTCAGTCGACAAGGGTTATCCGGGAAAGCCAGATCAACGAAGCAGATTGGGCTGAGAATTATCATTTGCAACTTTTGGGTATGGATGAAAAATGATTGCGAGCAATCCACCAAACTCAAGTCTATCAAAGAAGAATGGCAAGACATTTTAACAAGAAGGTCAAAGACCGGAAACTGGAAGAAGGTTGTTTGGTTCTGAAGGAAATTAGACAACCGGTCATAGATCCACGGGGGAAGTTCCGTCCTCATTGGGCTGGACCCTATGTGTTGAAGAAGATCTTGTCAAGCGGAGCCATTATTTTGGCTGATTTGGATGGCTTGGAATTCACTAATCCATGTAATTTAGATCAGTTAAAAAGATATTTTGTGTAAATTGTAATCATTTGCATAATGTAAAACGAACTACATTAGACCTGATTCTCTTTGGAAAAAAGAAATTATATATCGGAGATATGTAGGCAGCCCTCATTGGGCGCGGTCTAAACATTAATAAAAAAATCATTTCATAATTCATTTCTTCTTTGCCAAATAGAAAAAAAAAAGAAAAAAAAAGTGAAAAAAAAAGAAAAACCCGCTAAGTCGAAAACCCGAAAGGGCGACTTAGGCAAAAGTCGGGGCTCGCTAAGCTGAAAACCCAAAAAGGGCGGCTTAGACAAAAATGGGTAAGCTCGCTAAGTTGAAAACCCGAAAGGGCAGCTTAGGCAAAAATTAGAGCTTGAAATAAATAAAGTTGGAAAATGCTTGGAAAGCTAAATGATTTTCTCAATTTAAGCTAAAAAGTCAAATCTCACTCCAATAGCAGCCCGAAGTCAGGCGGAAAGCAAAAGAGTCCAAACGAATAATGAAGTCTAAATCCAAATCCAAAGCCAAAAAAATACATCCAAAGAAAAAATTCAAAAGCCAAATAAGGGTCAAAATAAGAGAAAGATAGTAAAAGCCTATAGGAGTCTAGGTGTCCCGTCTCCTCCGTGGGGCAACATCCTCTGAGTCTTCCTTAGTTGTTAAACTCTGTCCAGCCTCACCTGTCCGAGGAGCCAACACAATCTCCTCACCTGTCCCAACCTCCTCTTCAACATCAGCCTGAACCCAACCTTCAAGAACACTCAGCAGTGCAGTCCTCCTTGGTCTTTCAATCGGCCAGACAGCGGCAATGAACCAGGCCCGGTACTCGGGAGAAGTCTGAACACTGGTAGGATCGGGTAAAGGTCTCACCATGCGGTGATCTCTAACCCAAGCTTCAAGGACAGCTCGGGTAACACCAGCAGTAATGGCAGCATCAGCCGAAATATCATCCGTAATGGGGACAGTCTGATCTATCCCCATCTGCCTCAAAACGCGCGAAGCGCAGTACCGGGTGCAGTGGGTAAGGCCTAGGAGGTAAACCCGAGAATGGCGGAAGCTAACCTGAATAAAGCGGTTGATATTGTACCAAGGGATGAACCACAGTATCTCATTTGGACCCAATTCAACCAGCCACGAAGTCCATGTTTCAGTAGAAGGGTGCGAGATCAGGATTTTTCGCATGCGATACTGGGAAGGATTGTAAGGAAGGGAGGTAGGAGCAGCCACCACTTGAAGATGATACCTCAACCAAACCTGAGTAATAGATCTTTTCTATTACGAAGAAACAAATTAAAAAGAAAGAAAAAAAATAGAAATAAAAATAGAAAATAACTTTTTCCTCTCCTCTTTCGAAAAAAAAAAACAAAAAAGAGAAACAAAGTTTGTACCTTTTTTTTTTCCTTTTCTGCTCAAATCTCATGCATACATATTGTCAAGTACTAATCAAGTGCAGGTACAAATAAGTTGAGTACAGAAATACAGGTCAAGATTCAATACAGGAAAATAAAGAGGGAAAGAAAGTAAAGGAAAGCAAAGAAATCTAGCAACCATCAGCGGCGAGACCTCCTCCGCCTCTGGTCGTCAAAAGCCTGCAGTGTCCAAGCTGAAGTTAGTTCCTCCTGCATTCCAAGGATTAGCTCCATCATCTGACGGATCAAGCCGTCAGGAACCTGGAAATCGCACAAAAATACAAAGTCAATGTACAAATTTCTTATGAATCCTTTTTATGAGAGATTTACCAGTCATTACCTCATTAATGTCATCAGGAGGAAGAGCCAGGTGATTCACACGGTCCAGGGATACCTCCCTAAGAGACGAAGTACCCTCAGGAGTGTAATAGGAAATGCTGTATGGAAGGTGCAAGTTGGCCAAGCCCGGATGGACAGGCCTGGTAGCCTCTGAAATAGCCTGGGGAATCCTGAAGGCCCCAACCAAATGACTAGGGCCAGCTCGAGACGGACCCTCCACCGGAGTAGAAGAAGAAGGCTGGGTCACAGGCCTCCTCCTTGGAGTCCTGGCCGAAGAACCAGAAGCCCGAGAGGAACGGGTGCCAAGCGGCTGGGAAGGAGCCGACCTCGGGAGACTGTCGAACCTGGAGCCGATGGGCCGCATCAGAAACACCTGGCAGAATTCGTCATAATCTCCACCCTGGATCAATTCCATGTACGGGATACCCTCAGTATGGACATCTGTAAGAACCATCTGTTTGCCCGCTCGCATGTCCTCAGGGGGAGGAAGAGGAACGGAGCGGCAGCCCCTAACCTGGAAGTTCACTCGCTCACCCAGGTAATAACGTCTCAGAACAGGATGTGATAAGACAAACCGTCGCCGAGACAGAGCCTCTGATCGCCTGAAGTGGGGATCCGCCTCAATGCAATGTTGGAGTCGGGTGCCCATCGCCCCTACTTCAACCTATGTAAGAGAAGCAAATGTGTTAATAAATCTTTTTTTATTTTTCACACAACCAAGAAAATTAAGAATGCACTCGCCTGCCCTATGGTACAAGTATCGAAGAAGCTCCGCAGATCCCCCAAAGACTACCGGCGTAGAACAGACTGTTGGTTAGCTCGGTACCATCTCCAAGCTAAAGGTACCAACCCTAGCCCAAGATCAGTACGGGCCAGCTCAGGGCGGATAGAGGGGAAATACTCAAAGGCCCAAGTCTGCACAAGGAAGGAAATGATTAATAATAAAAAAAAAAGGGGCACAGAATGAGGATATGTTCTTTACATTACCTCCCAGAAATAGTAGGTCCCACTGAGCCTGCAGTGGCCTCGACTCATATCGCACATATCATCATACATGCGGCTCAGAATAGCACCAGCCCAGTCATACTCAGTGAGGTGGGCCAAGTCCTCCAAACTCCTCAGTATAGAGGGATTAAACTTCTCTTTTCTGTTAGACCAGAAAGACGAAGCAAACAGCAGCAGCAGAGTGAATCTAGCTACCTGAGTCTCCGTTAGCTCTCCCTGTCTATGTCGAGCATAAATGCTAGGAGCTTGGGAGGATAACCAGTGCCTCGAAACACTCAAATCGGGGGAGGAATGGCTGGGTCTAACAATCCGGGGAAGGTCAATCCCTATCAGCTCCGTCATTCGGTCGGGGGTAACCGCAGTCCTCCAATCGTCATACAGCTCGATCGGCTGAGTACCAAAAGGAATCCCAGAAATCAATGAAAAGTCAGTTGGGGTCATCGTCATCTCGCCCCAAGAGAAGTGGAAAGTGTTGGTAGTGTCCCACCATCTCTCAGCCAACGCGCCCAGTAAACTCTTGTAATTCTGCCTACCCAGCTCGAGATTTCTTAAGAAGCCCAGGTGAGAGGGGTCAATGATGGCTCCGACCGGGTTATTAGGATCAAGTATGTCAAATGGGATCTCAGCAATAGAGGACTCGCCCACGTCCAGCCTAATGTATGCGTCCTAGAAGGTAAAACAGTTTAAGGTTATCCTTTGGTTCCTAACTAAAAGATATCCTAATCCTCCCCCAGTATCATACTAATAAAAGTGGTAAGATTCAATCACGATTTGGCCTAAGGCCTAAGAAATCACAATTTGGCCTAAGGCCCAAAAAATCACGATTTGGCCTAAGGCCCAAAAAATCATAATTTGGCCTAAGGCCCAAAAAAAACCCACGATTTGGCCTAAGGCCCGAAAAATCATAATTTGGCTTAAGGCCCAAAAAAATTCACACTTGGCCTAAGGCCCAAAAGTACAGAAGCGAAGGGAGCTTACCTGGGCAAAGACGCCGGTCATGGAAGCATGATTGTCAGCGTCCGCCGTAAGATTGGCATCGTCCACAGAAATTCCCAGAGACTCCAGGAGATCCTCACCGCTGCTATAGCTTGGGGAAACCATGATGAGAAAGTTGAGAGAATTTGAGAGAGCTCTTTTGATTTGGAGAGTGGAGAATGAATGAAGTAATGAGTTTTTGAGCTATTTATAAGCAAAATAGCCAAGAGGCGGGTCCTTTTGACGCGTCTAACATTCGCCTACAAAATTTAGTTTTCAGACAACCACCAGCGCCCATAAAAACATCTTTTATGGTTGCCGGTGGGGGGCAACTGTGAATACCTAAATTTTGAAGCTCAAAGAGCCAATTTTTCCAGACTGCAAACAGTCCAACCGGACCGGAGGTCATTCAAAAAGTTCACCGGAAGTGTGCCAATATGGTACTTGAAACGTCCGAAAAATTACGAGGGTCACGGAACTGGTCCCGGAATATTTTTTGGAGGTCTGAAACTCCCGGAAAAGCCTCCGGAACGGAGAAAGGCACACATGTCCGCCCGCGGGGGTGGGCATGCCCGCCCTAAGGGACGGGCGCGCCCGCCCAGTAAGGCGGGCACGCCCGCCCAACCTGGGCGGACATGCCCGCCCAGAATGGGCGGGCACGCCCGCCCATCATGGGCGGGCACGCCCGCTCTCTTAGGCGGGCACGCCCGCCCTCGAGGGCGGGCAGGCGCGCACGGGGTGCGTTTTTTTCCTATAAAAAGAGGCCCCGGGGCTCCATTTTAGACACACAGTCTATGTTGACGGACCTCTCTTCTCCCTTTACGCTCTTTGCGATTCTTTTATCGCTTTCTGCATTCTTTATTTTTATTTTATTTTATTTAGCTTTCATTTTTTCTTGCTTTATTAAGTGGCCATTAAAATTAAATTAATTGATTTCCCTTAACGTGGAGCTTAACCTGGAGTTAAGAAGTGGCCGTCGACTAAATCAGGTACACAAACTAAACTCTGCCCATTTAATTTTAGCATTTCATGCATGCTTCTTTTCTACTCCTCCTAAATTCTATAACAGCATAAATGCATTCATATCATCTACCAGGCAAATAAAATTGTCTTAAATAAATAAAATTAAGCTTGAGTGCCCGGTTAATTAATAATCGTGGTATTAAAGCTTAAATTCGACAATATTGGCTAAAAGCCTAGTTAATCAATAACTATGGTGAAAGTGCCTTATTTCGAACAGTTTTTTTTGGCCTAAGTCTAATTAATCAATAATTGTGATTAAAAGGCCCTGATTAAACACTTTTTCTTTTTATGGCAATTAATTGCCTATATTTCAATCTAATTAATCACTCTAGGCAAACAAATTGCCTATAAGTGAGAATTGATTCTTTTTTATAGCGACAAATCGCTTAAAGCAATATTTTGGCTAAAAGCCTTTAATTAATCACTCTAGGCAAACAAATTGCCTATAAGTGAGAATTGATTTCTTTTTTTTCATAGCGACAAATCGCTTAAATTAAATTATTTTGGCTAAAAGCCTTAAAATTAATTCATTTTGGCACAATTGCCTTAATCAATCAATCTTGGCGACAATCGCCCAATTAACCTTTTTTGGCAAATTAATTGCCTAAATCAATGTTTTTGGCTTTAAAAGCTTTGAAACAATTCATCTTTGGCACAAATGCCTTAAAAATCAATCTTTTGGCAAGGATAAGCCCAAATTAATTCTTTTGGCTAAAAGCCTCAAAATCAACATTTTGGCACCAAGTGCCTAAATCAATCAACACTTTTTTGGCAAAATGCCTAAAAAATCAACTCTTTGGCAAAAAGCCTAAACAAAATGCACGAAGCATACACACACTCATGCATAAAGCATCCCAATTCAAAGCCCTCTAAAGGAGGCGCATCGAACTACGTTGACTTTGATCTTCCATTCAAACGGAAGTACGTAGGCACGTTCGGGATTTCACCCCGAATGACAAGTCGAGTTCATTCAAACATTTCACTTGGTCCAATTACTTCATCTTCCTTGCAAAGCAAACATTCATTCATTTTGGTTAGTTTAGCAGCATGACATAGTCTCGGGATCCATCTCGGGTTTGCATATCATGCCTTAAACATTGGGTAATTAATCTAGTAACTAGGTTAATTAAAATTGGAGTCACTTAGGGTTTTTTCCTAGTTTACCCTAAAATAATTAAACAAGGTGGCGACTCACACATCACGTGCATTTCTTCTCATTCATCATATGCATTACATGCCTATGTGTTTTTGGGGGAGGGGTTCACAGTAAGTTAATTTTAGGAATTAGTTATAGAACAATTAATTATATCACGGGAAATTAGCTTGATTGAGAATGTGCCCGATGAATGGGCTGTGTGAACGAATTAATGATGGTTATGGTGGACGGGATCAATTAATATGAATTGGCCGATGGATGGGCTGGGTGTTGACAGGTGAAATATGTAAAAATTGGGTAGTACAGTTTATAGAGGAAATGCTGCCGAATTTTCGGCAAAACGCTAACCACAGAGTGGCCTTCTGTTGGTATGGAAAAGAAAAGAGACAATGGAAAAATAATGAGAGGGCTAGTCAAGTGAGGATTAGACCGGTCAGCCATGTATGGGGGATCGACTCCTTGGTGCACACGTATGAGAGGGCGAGCCATGTGTGAGGACGGCTCGTTGGGGTTTCGATGACGCCACTAACTAATTTCCACGTGATGTGATTATATGAAGATGATAATATTTGTGGTTGCTGTTGTATTGTCATTTGTGTGTGAACTGCATGATCATATAACTAGTCAGAGGACTAAACTGATTTATATTAGCATATGTGTAATTGTGTGGGGTGAGAGGGTTATCTAACCCTACTCATTGAGTTTGGCGCTCACCCCCGCCTACTATTTTTTTTAGGTAATAGCAAGAAAGAAAAGTCTTATGGAATTCAACTGAGTTGGGATAATATTTATGGAAGACGGTAAATTATAGAGGTCTGCAATTGCATTCCAAATGGGTTGTAATTGGATAATAAGAGCACATATATTAATATTATGGATTGTATTTTTTATACATTGGTGAAATAAATTATTGGGCCTAAAGCCACATTTATGAATAGAATATGAGTTTAAATAATATAGGCTTGCTACGGGCTTCGGGGGTCTTAAGCCCACCCAAGTCCTAATGCCGGTCTAGCCTGCGGAGATGGGTCGTGACAGAGTGGCACCTCGAAACCCTGCCATCTTAATCGATGATAGAAGTTTGTGTGCCTTGATCCTCATACAAATGAGGTATGAAGGCATACCTATGGATTTCAGACCAAACTGACCAGTCGAGACTTAGGGGAATGTGTCACATGACCTAGAATCCTCGACAAACAAAGCTAGAGTCGGGCCCCCCTCCGAATTACACATCTTTTATTACTTCTAATGCCTTATATTTCTAATATTGCCATGCTTTATAAGTATGTTTATGCATCGATAAACTAACTTTCATGCAAAACACTACTTTTTGATTTCTCAATTTTGACCCAAACTATTGATTCATTTCGAAAGAAGCTGAAAACCTAGTCCTCAAACCTAATGATTCAAGGCTAGTGCTTTTATCCTTAAGGTAAACTAAAAATGCAGTCCAATATGAGTTTTTTTCCTTAATCTTTTCCCCTAAAATAAAAACAAATTAAGGTGGTGACTCTATCACATCACACACCAGTCAAAGCACTCCAAAGAGCCAACTCGACATCACATAAGTGCTAAACTTAGCCATAATTTATTAATTTGACCAACAAACAAAAGGAATTGTAAGGAGTTCCTCCTAGTTTCCGTGATGAACCAACCAATGGGCCCATCTAGTTAGACTCTGTCTTTCAAATCTTTCCCATGGCGCTAGGAAGGGGGCTCACAAGAAGAGGTAGAGGTAGAGGTAGCAGTAGTGCATCTGGCAGTCAGGGAACAGTGAATCGGCCAGAGCTTATTGGAGCACCAGCTAGAGTTTATTTGTCACGACCTAAAATCATGGGCCAGATCGGCATTAGGGCCCAGGTAAGCTTAAGGCCCTCGAGGCCCATAGTAAGCCTAACTCATGAATTCAGTCCTAAAACAAGTTTTAGGAACAATAAGCCCATAATGTGACATTATTAATTCACACTATCAATTTATATCTCTGGCCCAACTCTCATAGTTCAAATAATTCATAGCTCGGGCATATAGGTTTTTATTATACCATTAACATCATTCATAATATGGGCAAATTGGTCCATTTGTACTTTTAGACAGTTAATTGAAAATCCACAGGCTTATTGAACAACACACTAACAACTTTTATATGATAAATTATAATACATGACTCCCTAACTGTGGAGCTCAGTAAGTAGATGTGGATACATTTTTATACATAATACTGCATACTCAAATATTATAAGAAACTAGTAATTACTATTATAACTCTATGGAGAAGGAAGCTTAGCTTATATGAACCAGCACAGTGTCTACCTCCTAGGAAAACTTTAAAGAAGGGGTGAATTTCACATTATGCTATGAGGCAAAAGCAAGATGTTGATTCAACAGACATAGTAGTTGGTATATTTTCTTTATTTGGTCATGATGCATATGTGCTATTTGATACTGGATAATCTCATTCCTACATTAGTGCTATGATTTCATGTTATGCTTATGTTCCTTGTGTGAAATTGGATTATGATGTGTTAGTATCGAGTCCTTTAGGAGAGAAAGTTGTTGTGAATAAGTTATACCAGGATTGTCCATTGAAGATCCTAGGTCATATATTTTTGTTTGATTTGATAGAGATGCCCTTTAGATATTTTGATGTTATTTTAGGCATGGATTGGCTAAAGCAATATCAAATAGTACTTGATTGTGACCTTAAGAAGATTGTAATTAAGTTACCTGCAGAGTATGCAAGTATAGTAACACAGGGCGAAGGACTATTATTTCCTTCATCTATAATCATAGCTGGTTTAGCTCAAAAGCTGATTCGTCAGAGATGTGAGGCATACCTAGCTCACATAGTCGACACTCGAATTGGTACTCCTAGTCTTAAGGATATCCCTACTATATGTGATTTTTCAGATGTTTTTCTAAATGAATTACTAGGACTGCCTCCAGAGAGAGAAGTAGAATTTGAGATTGAGATTATGGCAGGTGTTGAACCAATTTCTATTACCCCTTATAGGATGGGTCCAGCTAAACTAAAAGAGTTGAAAGTTCAGTTACATGAGTTACTGATAAAGGGTTTATTTGCCCTAGTGTGTCACCATGGGGAGCTCTAGTATTATTTGTAAAGAAGAAAGATGGTAGCCTCCAATTATGTATAGATTATCGGCAATTGAATAAGGTCATGATCAAGAAGAGATATCCTTTGCCAAGGATTGATGATCTATTTGATAAATTAAAGAGTGCTTCTATGTTCTCAAAGATAGATCTACGATCGCGGTACCATCAATTGAGAGTTAGAGAGCAGAGTATTCCATAGACAGTATTTAGAACCTGTTATGGTCATTATGAGTTCTTAGTTATGCCCTTCGGGTTAGCTAATGCTCTAGCTGCATTTATGGATTTGATGAACACAAAATGTAGACCTTATTTAGACCAGTTTGTCATAGTCTTCATTGACAACATTCTAGTGTACTCTAGAAATGCAGAAGAGCATGATAGACTTTGAGAAATTGTTTTGCAGACTTTATGAGAAAAGCAGTTGTATGCTAAGTTTTCAAATGTGAATTTTGGTTGGCACAAGTTGCTTTTCTTGGACACATAGTATCTACAGAAGGTATTTCAGGGACCCCACTAAGATAGAGGCTATTTTTTATTGGAAGCCACCAAAGAATGTCTCTGAGGTTCGTAGTTTTCTAGGATTAGCTAGATATCATCACAAATTTGTTAAGGGATTTTCCGTAATTCCTTTACCCTTAACAAAATTATTACAGAAGAATGTTAAATTTGAGTGGACTGATAAATGTCAAGAGAGCTTTGATAAGCTGAAAAAGTGTCTAATAGAGGGTCCAATCTTGACTCTACCTATTTTTGGTAAAGAACTCACAGTATATAGTGATTTTTCTCATAATGGGTTAGGTTATGTTTTGATGCGAGACAGGAATGTCATTACTTATGCATCACGCCAACTTAAACCCCATGAAAGCAATTATCCTACTCATGATTTAGAACTTGCAGCCATTGTATTTGCCTTAAAAATTTGGAGACATTACCTTTATGGAGAGAAATGCTACATCATCACAGATCATAAGAGTTTGAAGAATTTGGGAACTTAGAAGGAATTAAATTTGAGACAAAAGGGATGGCTTGAACTAATAAAAGGTTATGATTGTGTTATAGACTCTTAGCAAGGAAAAGCTAATGTAGTAGCAGATGCATTAAGCTATAAGACCATGGCAAATTCGAAGACTACAGAATTATCTTTAGTCCATGAACTACAGTCTATTAATGCAAAATTTGAGAAGATTTATGATGATTGGGTGTTGGCTAGTCTACTAGTAAAGCCTCTATTGATTGAGCAGATAGATTAGAATAGCAGCACAAAATGATAACGAATACCAGAAGGTTCTTTCAGAAACACAAGATGGTAAAAAGCCAGAATTTTCCATCAATAATGAGGGTTACTACTATTTCAGGATCGATTATGTGTTCCTTCTGATTTGAATTTAAGGCAATTTATCTTAAAGGAATCAAATAATTCTCTATTTACTATGCATCCAGGAGGAACTAAAATGTATAGAGATTTAAAAAGAAATTATTGGTGGAATTGTATGAAAAATGACATTGGCGAATTTGTAGCCAAATGCCTAACTTATCAACAGGTTAAGGCAAAGCATCAAGCCAACAAGACTACATCATCCACTTCAAATTCAAGAGTGGAAATGGCATAGAGTGACGATGGATTTTGTGATGGGATTTCCACTCACTTAAAAAAAGCATGATGCAATTTGGGTGACAGTGGATAGATTGACAAAGAGTGCTCACTTCCTACCTGTTAGATCAGATTATAACTTGGAGAAATTGGCAGAATTATATATTAATAAAATAGTCAAGTTACATGGAGTTCCAATATCGATTGTTTTTGATAAGGATCCAAGATTCACATCTAGATTCTAGTAGTTTGCAAAACGCCCTAGGAACTAGATTGAATTTTAGTACTCCATTCCATCCTGAAACAGATGGTTAATCTGAGAGGATTATTCAGATATTGGAGGATATGCTTTGAGCCTGTGTACTTGAATTTGAGGGTAGCTGGGATAGATATCTACCTTTAATGGAATTTGCTTGTAACAATACCTATCAGACAAGCATTGGAATGCCTCCATATAAAGCGTTATATGGTAGAAAGTGTAGAACACCTTTATACTAGGATGAAGTTGGTGAGAGACAACTGCTAGGCCCTTGAGATTATCCAGTAGACAGAAGAGAAGATTAAAGTAATTAAAGAAAGATAGAAAGCAGATGCTGATGGACAAAAATCCTTTATGGATTTGAAAAGAAGAGATATAGAATATAATGTGGGTGATAAAGTATTCCTCAAGGTTTCTCCATGGAAGCAAGTTATGACATTTGGAAGAAAAGGGAAATTGAGTCCTAAGTTTATAGGACCTTATGAAGTACTCGAGAGAATTGGTCCATTTGCATATAGATTAGCTTTACCTCCTAAGCTAGACAAGATTCATAATATTTTTCATATTTATATGTTACGAAGGTATAGATCTGATCCATCTTATGTATTGCCTCTAAAATCGATTGAAGTTAATCCTGACCTCATGTATGATGAAGAATCATTGACTATCTTAGCGAAAGAAACTAAGCAACTTCAGAATAAAAAGATTCCTTTAGTTAAGGTATTATGAAGAAGTCACTTGAGGGAAGTATAACGCCCTAATTTCTGGAATTATGAATAATAGCTTACGGGAATGCTAATTAGTACCAAATTGGGGTTTTGGTATGATTTACAATCCTAATAAGTTATTTTCATAATCGTTGAATTTTGATTGGGATTCATGCATTGCATGATTTTAGTTTGTTACTCAATGGATTGCGAATTGTGAAACGGTACTTTAGGAAGCCTAATTGTCAGATTTGATGTGATATAGTTCTGATCGCACCTAGTTATTTGAAATTGGATATTAAAATGGTGTTAATTTGATTTTAGAATATTTTTTCTAAATTAATATGATTTTTCTCTATTTATTAGGTATTTAATTGACTAAATTTGTATTTTTAAATAATTAATGCAATTAATTATAATTATTAATATTTATTTATAAATATTAGTAATTATTTTAATTAGTAGTGATTATTATTGATTTTTGGTATTTGACATTATTTATTGTAATTTATTTGTTTAAATATAAGTGGAGGAATTTATTTTGTGATTTTAATAAATAAAAGATTAAAAAAAATATAAAGATATTGCTGATTTTAAAATGGCCATTCGCCAAATTTAAGAGAAAAAAGAATTAAGCCCATGTTCTAAAGGTGGGACACTTTAAAAAAAAAAAAAGAAAAAAGAAAAAAAAATAATAACTAACGCCTAAAAAGAAGAGGCCAACCCCTCTTCCAGAAAGAGGTGCCGCCCTCTTAACACACCCACACGCAAAGAGCAAAAGAAAAAAAAAATAAGAAAAGGAAAGAAAAGAGTCAGGAGCTTTTATTGTGAGATCCTCCATGAAATCTGCAATCAAAGATGAAGGTTAGTAGATTATAATTAGTTTGATAAAATAAATCAGTATATCTAGGGGTGCAATTAGCTATAGCCACAGTAGGGCATTCCTCAAGTAAGATATGATTCTGTTTCACAATCCATAAACTCGTTTTTTATTTTGATTGCATATTTAGAATCTGTGCTTTAAGGAGATTTCAAATCCCTAATTATTGTATACTCGTTATTTCGTTTTTGATTTTGTACACATAAAGAAGGGAAGATTTAATTGTGAAATTGAGCTTGTTATTGTGCAATTAGAGGTCAGTACTCTTCAATTATATGTTAGTTTTTTTTTATTAATGTTTGTTCAATTATGATCTTGTTAGTAATTGAGATTTTCTTTAATTTTTGTTTGATCTTGTGAAATTGATTTGATATTATTGCAATTGAGTGTGAATTTTGTTAAAATTTGCCCAATTGTTCTACTCATGAAGCTATAGCGATTTGTTGATGTGATCTTTTGTGTTGGACTGTTTGTTTTGGTGAAATACCTTAATTTATTTGGTTGACAGGATATTTATGGAGTATCCATTTAATTTATTTTTCACTTTAATTAATATTTGGGCACAATACCCTAATTGATTTAATTGACAGGATGTCTTTCGAGTGCTCATTTTAATTTATATTTGACTTAAATTATTATTTGGCAAAAATATCTTAATTTATTTGGGTTGATAGAATATGTTTGGAGTGCCTATTTAATTTATATTTGACTTTAATTATTATTTGGGAATAACATCCTAATTGATTTGCTTGACATGATATTTCTAGAGTGCCTATTTTAATTTATATTTGCTTTTAATTATTATTTTGAGCATATTAGGCTAAAGCTATATTAAAAAATATTATTGGTTATTGTTAGAATTAATATTTGAGTATATTAACCTGTGGCTATATGAGAAAATGAAATGGGCTATTATTTTTAATCATTATTTTGGTATGTTAGCCTAAGAGCTATATTAGAAAAGGTATTAGCGTTTGACCTTAATTTTTATTTGGGCATGTTAGGCCTATGGGCATATTAAAAAAAAATATAATTGGTTGATATAGCCACATCAGAAAATGTAGTATGTTGACAAATGACATAATTTGAAATAATAATAGTATTGGTACTAAGAAGACTAATATATATATATATAACAACCTAACCTGTGAATTATTTAATTAAATCAACTAAATATTCATATCCAAATATATATATATATATATATATATATATATACAAAAGCTTTAAGGACCGTTTAACAGATCTGAATCTTATAAAAGGATAATTTTAAATGAAGTAAATGCTATGATGAAATCGTTTAATCAAACAATCATACAAACATTTATATAAATAGTCTTTCTGATGTGGAAGATCAGACTAAGCTGCATCCACAGAGCATACTTATACAACATACAATTTTACGCAAGAACAATTTTATATGGTTTAGGGTTCCTGCAACCTTAACCTGGGATCTCCAGAATTAAGTCAGAGTGTGGAGGGAGAGAAAGAAAGGTGCCGTAAACACGGTCTTACTGAAGTAGCAGTTTATATTTAAAATAAATAAACTTTATTTATTTACAAAATAGAAATACAAAACTTAAAATAGAAAGATAACTTACAAAGGTTTTATGTTTATCCTTCTCCAACGTTGAACTCTTACAAGAGAGAGGGAGAGAGGGAATACTAGAGGGTTAGGAGAATATTTTAGGTGATCCTAATGGATTTATGATAAGTGGTTCTACAATATCATTCATGATCCTTTGAAATTCAGAAGGAGCATTTTTTAATCCAAAAGGCATTACATTCCATTCGTATTGGCCAAATGGAACTGTAAATGCTGTTTTATATCTGTCTTTGGGGTCTATTTGAATCTGCCAATAGCCAGATTTCATATCAAATTTACTAAAAATATTTGCATTATAGAGTTGCTTTAAAAGATCTTTTTTATTTGGAATAGGATACCTAATCCATTTTAAAGCTGTATTTAATGGTTTATAATTTATTACTAATCTGGGAGCACCACGTTCTATTTCAGCGTTTTTATTCACATAAAAAGCTGCACAAGACCATGGACTTCGAGATTTAGAAATTAATTTTTTATTAAGTAAATCTTGAATTTCATTTTTACAATGGTCAATCAATTCAGGACTCATCTGAATTGGTCTAGCTTTAGTTTTAATGGTTTTTTCATCAAAGTCTTTTTCATATGGTAAGTCCACTATGTGTTGTTTACGATCCCAGATTTACAATCAATAAGAGGCCTATTTTGAACCCATGTGTAAGACCCGATTGATAGGGCAGTTGAAGGGTATAACCTGGCCGAGTTCTTGAGATATCATAACCGGACTTAGATCTGTGTAGTATAACCGGACCACTGTCATTAAAATCTATGCTATCTTATAAAATGGATTCTTTTATATGTAGCTCGATTAGTAGTAATAAATCGAATGTTTTTGAATCTTCAAAATTTCAAAGGATTATTAATAGAAATGAATTAATTTCTAAGAATGATTATAAAGCTATTGATGCAAAAAAGATCTCTACAGTAAATGTTTGTACAATTAAAAAACAATTCTATAAAAATTCTAAGTTTTATTATGAAATAGAAACTAGAATACCCCGAACATTAAATATACTTAGTAAAGAAGAAATTGAAAACGAATTACTTGAAGAAGTATCTAAAATAAACAACTTAATTAAAATGAAGCAGATTCTAAAAACTTATACTTTTGAAGAATTAAAATCTGAATATTTAGACTATAGACTAAATAGGCAAAATGAAATAAAATTCTTTGATTGGTATAACTTAATTAAAGAAAAAATTCAATCTCATGTTTGTAAACCATATCACATTTCACAGTCTAGTAAACAAGAATTTGTCAACATATTAAAAGATCAATTAAGTAAACTTGAAGTGCATTCAGCGACTACTCAACCAGTAGCTCTTGACACACCTCAAGCATCACGAAATATAAATAATTTAGAAGAAACTTCTAAACAAATCCACGTAATCCAGGCGTGGAGCCCAGGATCGTGACAACCTGCGGTACCTCAGAACCACTTTTCACGCATGTTGCCTCTCGACAACTACAACCTGACTTATGGGCCGCGTATACATAGCGCAGACACCCTGCGGGATATCCTGGAGGTAAGAGCCTGTGTTTCGTCACAGTGTCTCACAGTGAGAACCCTCCATGGATCTGGATGCCGGCTCAGTTAAGAAGCACCGGACTTATACCATAGTGGCTCTGATACCAACAAAAGCTTTTAGGACCGTTTAACAGATCTGAATCTTATAAAAGGAATAAATTTAAACAAAGTAAATGCTATGATGAAATTATTTAATATTCCTATTTTAAAGATCAAACATTATACAAATTAATTTATTAAACAAATAAATTTATAACAAGTACTGTTCAAATTAAACTTAAGAAATAGTTACTGTTTATCTTTTTTATATGAACAAACAGTTACTGTTTAAATCAAAGAAGCATATAACAATTTATTTCTGATGTGGAAGATCACACTAAGGTGCAACCACAGAGCATACTTATACAACATACAATTTTACGCAAGAACAATTTTATATGGTTTAGGGTTCCTGCAACCTTAACCTGGGATCCCCAGAATTAAGTCAGAGTGTGGAGGGAGAAGAGAAGGATGCCTTCAACAGGGCATTTAATAAGTATCAATTTATAAATAAAATATAAAACTTTATTTAATTACAAAGATTAAATTTGATTTACAAAATTGAAAGACATATACAAAAATTTAAAAGATTAAACTTACAAAGTTTAAAGAATCTCTAACCTTGAATCCTTACAATGAACGTTGGAAGGAGAGGAGAGAGGTTTACTAACTAAGCTTTCGGGCTTAGGATTGCCTATAATTGGACAATTGGACAATGCCTTCACAAAGAGGAGAGGCTCTCTTTAAATAACAAAAGAAAGAATCTTTACTATTTACTTTTTACTTTTTACTGTTGATGAATAGTGACTTGTCTGCCACCGAATCTTTACTGTGGATGAACAGTGGGTTGTCTGCCACCTGTTTAGTTGGAGATAATATCTTGGATTTTTATGAGATCAAATTGAAGGAATAAGGTTCCTTCTGCCTTTTACAAGAAGATGAGGACGATGAGTTGTCCTTCTTTTTACTTTTTTCTTTTTATCTTCACATTTCTTTTCTTTGATTTATCTTTTATCTTTTGACTTTAATAATGGAATATCATCATGAATTGCACTATCGCCATGTGAAGGTGAAGGTGATGATGATAATATAATTTTATCTTTTTCTTTATGCAAAATATTATTGAGACCATTTGGGCCTATTATATGGGCTTGCTAATATACTTATAATATACCCAGGGCAAAAAGAAAGCCAGCCTGATTTTTCGAGTATGGGTTTTAAAATAGTGATATTAAACAATTTAATCAAACAATGTCTTTACATATAGCCTGAGCAATCAATTAAATAATCAATATATTGGATTTTTGGCAAATCCACAGCCATTAACGGATTTGATAATTCTTTACCGTCTACCGTTTGAGACGGAATAGCCATACCATGATCGGGTATGATCGCTTTTAAGTTTAGAAGCCATACCTTACTCTTCTGTGGAAGAAGAGGTTATACCTTGTCATTCCTTTAAGAAGTCCTGTTGATGATTTACTATGCAGGGGAAGTGTTTTAGGAAAGTGTTTAAGAGGAATTTAGAGGTTGAGAGAACATGTATCCCTGCTTCCTTTCCAAGTTGCTGTAAGAATTCTAGAGAGTCCAGAATACAATACAAAAATATTGTAACAAAATACAAAAGTTTAATATACGGATATGTATCAGAAAATGTCCAAAAATACTTTATAAATGTATATGAATATTTTATTCGGATATTTAAAACTTTTGAATACGGATTTTTACTAGAAATACAAAGATAAAAATATTTTATTCGGATGAACTGGTTGTTGTTTCGAGTTTATCAGATTCTATAGACTCAGAATCTGAAGTGTCTGAATCGAGATATAATTTATGAATTTTTATTAAGATTTCTTTTTCTAATTTTAATGCATTTAATTTTTTGTTAAATCTACAAAATTTAGAAGTATGACCATTTTTACCACAATGAAAACAAGTTAAATCTTTAAAAGAAGTTTTTCTTGAAGATTTATGTGGTTGTGTTATTTTAGGATTTTGAGATTTAGAGGATGGTTTTCTTGTACAAACTTTGGACGTATGTCCTGGTTTACCACAAATATAACAAGTTATATTTTTATAAGAATTTTTAGATGAAGATAAATTTGATATAGAACACTGACCACTACAAGGTTTGGTAGAAGTCATGCCATAATCAAACTGTTTACAAAAGGATCCTAATCCTTGTTGAGTTTTACGTATTTCAGATTTTAAATTTAATTGAATTTTTAAATCATGACAGATTTGTAATCCTTCCTTTTGAATAATACTATTTAATTGACCATAAGTCAATTTATCATAAGGTATTGGATTACCAAACTGTTGTTTTATAGAATTTCTAATTTTCTCGCCTAAGTAGAAAGGTAGTCCAGCTAAGAACTTTTCTTTCCAAAAGGCTTGATTTGAATCTTCCCTTAACATTAATCTTGTAAGGAAAGTGGTTTTATATTCTTGAAAATCATTTAATTTTCTACATTTAAGATTACTTAATAATTCACCATTTTTATCTTTTAAGTGAGATGGGTCTCCTATAAAATGTAATGAAATAGTGAGAATTAAAGATGACACAGCATCCTGAATTACATCACCATTCTCATCATATACCGGTTCACTATCATCATTTACTTGAATTTTATTTAAAATTTCTTCATGTTGTTGGTCAGTTAGGTGATAATCCCACCAACCTTTAAGTTGTCCAGTAAATCCCGCAATGAGGATTTCTGCTATAGCTTTCTCAGAAATAGTTGACTGGGTTTTATAAGCATTTGCAGCCATTGTCATTTGTTGCAAAATACTTAATATATTATATTCACTTAAACCATCTATGTTCCATTCATAGATTGTTGAAGCATTATATTTAAATTGAGATAACGAATTAGGTTTATCAATAATTCCTAAATCTGGAGCTCTATTAACTATTTCCCTATGATGATTTATTGGATTTAATTCAAATTGTTTTACATCTTCTGATTCTGGTTCACTAAGTTCAGAATTAGAAGTTTCTTCTAAATTATTTATATTTCGTGATGCTTGAGGTGTGTCAAGAGCTACTGGTTGAGTAGTCGCTGAATGCACTTCAAGTTTACTTAATTGATCTTTTAATATGTTGACAAATTCTTGTTTACTAGACTGTGAAATGTGATATGGTTTACAAACATGAGATTGAATTTTTTCTTTAATTAAGTTATACCGATCAAAGAATTTTATTTCATTTTGCCTATTTAGTCTATAGTCTAAATATTCAGATTTTAATTCTTCAAAAGTATAAGTTTTTAGAATCTGCTTCATTTTAATTAAGTTGTTTATTTTAGATACTTCTTCAAGTAATTCGTTTTCAATTTCTTCTTTACTAAGTATATTTAATGTTCGGGGTATTCTAGTTTCTATTTCATAATAAAACTTAGAATTTTTATAGAATTGTTTTTTAATTGTACAAACATTTACTGTAGAGATCTTTTTTGCATCAATAGCTTTATAATCATTCTTAGAAATTAATTCATTTCTATTAATAATCCTTTGAAATTTTGAAGATTCAAAAACATTCGATTTATTACTACTAATCGAGCTACATATAAAAGAATCCATTTTATAAGATAGCATAGATTTTAATGACAGTGGTCCGGTTATACTACACAGATCTAAGTCCGGTTATGATATCTCAAGAACTCGGCCAGGTTATACCCTTCAACTGCCCTATCAATCGGGTCTTACACATGGGTTCAAAATAGGCCTCTTACTGTATCTGATATCTCAAATGGACCTTAGATGTATAGTTCAATGGAACCATATCAAGACAACCTATGATATATTATAAATCGGAGTCGTTATATGTATACCAATTAGCAGATCTAAATCGTCAGGCTCTGATACCAACAAAAGAGAAAAAGGACCGTTTAATCAACAAAAGAGAAAAGGACCGTTTAATTACTCAGATATTAAGTTGAATTTTATAAATTATAAATTAATAAACATATCATACATATTAAAACCTACATAAGCATGTACTAAACAACGATCATTATCAATATACATATTAATCAAGATATCATTTAAATATATATCAATTAATACACTATTATCAATATGATTTACAAAACAATGAATCATTTAAGTATGATACGTGGCGTTGTTATACCAAGAAGATGTCTAAATTAATAGACCTTAGGACCAGTAGCCCGCACTTCTGGGTTTCCAGCCTTTATATCAATACTTTAATTTTAACAGTACTTGTTTAAAGATGAACAGTATATATTTTAATCTGAACAGTAAGTGAACAGTATATGTTTATGAACATACAAGAATGATATTTCTGATGTGGAAGATCACACTAAGGTGCAACCACAGAGCATACTTATACAACAAACAAACTCAAATCAATTTAATATTTATCAATTAACTCAACCAATTTTAATTGATTATATTTTAATTAAGGTTGAGGGTTCCTGCACCCTTAGTCTGGGATCCCCAGAACTAAGTCAGAGTGTGGAGGGAGAAGAGAATGAAGCCTTTAACAGGGCTTTAATAAGTAGCAATTTATATTTACGAAAATAAATAATTGAAATAACAAAATAGTATTACAATATTTAAATACAAAAATTAAACTTTAAATGATAAACTTAAATTAGTTTTAACTTACAAGAATTTTAAGACTTTCAACTTGTAATCCTCTACAATCGAACTGGGAAAGGAGGGAGATAGTTTAGGGGGAGATTGACTACGCCTATATGGGAGTATATGTTATAATATGTGTTTACATGCGATCCCTTCACAAGGGGAAAAGGCTCCCTTAAATAAAAATCTTGGAATCTTTACTATTTACTTTTACTGTTGGTGAACAGTAGTTTCTGTCGAAGAATCTCTACTGTTTGCTTTTACTGTTGGTGAACAGTAGTCTCTGTCGGAGAATCTCTACTGTTTGCTTTTACTTTTGGTGAACAGTAGTCTCTGTCGGAGAATCTCTACTGTTTGCTTTTACTGTTGGTGAACAGTAGTCTCTGTCGGAGAATCTCTACTGTTTGCTTTTGTTTTTATAAGAAGGTTTTGTTCTCTTTTTACTATAAAATTTATCTTGACTAGGCGTAGACCTATATTGTTTTTTAAAGTATTTATTTCTATAATATTTTTTAGGTTTAGTTATTTTAGAACATTGACCATCACATCGTTGGTTTGTTGTGAGACTGTAATCAAATTGCTTACAAAATGATCCTAATTCTCGTTTAGTTTTTTGCATTTCATATTTTAATCTTTTTTGAAGTTTTAAGTCCTGACAAATTTGTAAACCTTCCTTTTGAATTATACTAATTAACTGCCCATATGTTAATTTATTATAAGGAATAGGTTGTCCAAATTGTTGTTTAATATTGTTTCTAACTTTTTCTCCTAAAAAATAAGGTAATCCAGCTAAAAACTTTTCTTTCCAAAAGCTTTGATTAGAGTCTTCCCTTAACATTAATCGAGTGAGAAAAGTTGTTTTATAAGTTTGAAAATCACCTAAATTTCTACATTTAAGATTACTTAATAATTCTGCATTTTTATCTTTTATGTGAGACGGATCACCAATAAAATGTAATGAGATAGTGAGAATTAAAGATGACACAGCATCCTGAATTACTTCACCATTTTCATCAAATATAGGGTTTTCGTCCTCATCCACTTTTATTGAATTTAAGATTTCTTCATGTTGTTGGTCAGTAAGGTGATAATCCCACCAACCTTTAAGTTGTCCAGTAAATCCCGCAATGAGGATTTCTGCTATAGCTTTATCAGAAATAGTTGACTGGGTTTTATAAGCATTTGCAGCCATTGTCATTTGTTGCAAAATACTTAATATATTATATTCACTTAGACTATCTATGTTCCATTCATAGATTGTGGAAGCATTATATTTAAATTGAGATATAGTATTAGGTTTATCAATTATACCTAGGTCTGGTGCCCTACTCACTATTTCTCTATGATGATTTATAGGATTTAATTCAAATTGCTTAACATCTTCTGAGTCAGGTTCACTTACATCAGAGTTGGTGTTTTCTTCAATTATATTTATATTTCTTGATGCTGATGATGGAGGAGTATCCTGAGCTACATGTTGGGTAGTCGCAGATCGAACTTGAATTTTACTTAATTGATCTTTTAATTGATTTACAAATTCTTTTTTACTTGATTGGGAAATTTGAAAAGGTTTAAACATATGAGATTGTACTTTTTCTTTACCTTTTACCGTTTCATTCACAATTGGATTATTTTCCAATAAGTTTTCAATTCTTTTTAATTGTGTATTTAAACAAATTAAACTTGCATTACTAAAATTATTTTGTTCGATTATTTTTTTATTTACATCATTATCTTGAGCAGTTTTGTATGGGGCACAAGTAATTTCATTATCATGATGTTTTAATTTACTAATTGTTTTAGGTGGAAAATCACTCTTTATTGTTTGATCATTTACTACAAATTCTGGTCTCTTATCTCTAATAGTTATTGGGTTTAGACTTTTTTCAAATTTATTTTCTTTAATTAAGTTATACCAATCAAAGAATTTAATTTCAGTTTGGTTATTTAATTTATATTCTAAATATTCAGATTTTAATTCTTCAAAAGTATATGTTTTTAATATCTTTTTCATTTTTAATAAATTTTTTGTTTTAGATATTTCTTTTATTAAATTCTTTTCAATATTTTCTTTACTAAGAACATTTAATTCTCTGTCTATTGCACTAACATTTTCAGTTATAGCTGAAGCTGTGGGTGATTCTGGAGATGAATTTACCAAATTAGATTGTTGATTAACATAGTTATCTACAGGATTATAAACAGCCTGTGGTATAGAAGAACTATAATCAACTCCTTTCATTTTATTTAAATTAGGTATATCTGAAGTAGAATACCTAGGTTTTACTAAAGTTTGAATAATTGGTTTAGGTTCAGATTCTTTATATTTTGCATAAATAACAGAAGGTATAGAAGAACTAGGTTTATCATTTTCATCTGTAGTTACAGAGGAAGATGACCCTGTAAACCTCATACTATGACTTCTATTAAATTTTAATGTAACCTTACCATCTTCAAACTGTTCAATTTTTTGTAAATTGACATTTGGTCTAATTGGTTCTAATATAGGAGGAGGTACAACCCCTTCCAAAATCCATTCATCGGGAAGTGTGATGTCTTTCCATTGAATGGTTTTAGGTATTACAGTGTTTGTTTTAGTTAAATCTGTTTGAAGAAAACGTGTTTCACCAATTTTAGGTTGTAACTTATATTTAGTTCCAAAAGCTGAGTTCATTGCTTTATAATGAATTTTATAAATCAAAGCTATAGGAATTGATCCTTGCTTCATCTTATAATTATGGGTTTTAATTTCTAAAACTATACTTTCTAAAATATTTAAATCATTTAATGAGACAGTCATATCCGGATAGACCTCAAAAGAGATCGGTCCTTCACTTAAGCTAGTCTCAACTGATCCTAATAAAGAATCTTGAAAATTTAAAAATCTAGCATCTCTTACTACTGCAAGAATACTAGTATTTAATCCTTCTCTGGTTAAAGGTTTTATTCCTACTTGAATTAATCCTATATGAATATATTTATATTTTTTACTTTTATGATGTTGCAAAGTTTTAGAAGACAAAAGAGTTATCCTTTCAAAAGGTTTACTTAATTGGAAATCTCTTTCTTCGGTTTTAATTACATAATCTGTTTTAAATAAATTAAATTTAGAAATTTTATAAATTTGTTCTTTATCAACTTTAGGAATTTCCCATTCATCAATAGCTTTACTAAAATCCTGTAAAATTAATTCATTTCTATTTATTACCCTTTTAATTTCGGAGTTATCTGAGTCTTCAGATCTATTACTACTAGCCGATCTACATAATAAAGGATCCATTTTATTAGATAGCATAGATTTTAATGACAGTGGTTCTGTTATGATATCTCAAGAACTCGGCCAGGTTATACCCTTCAACTGCCCTACCAATCGGGACTTACACACGGGTTCAAAAATAGGCCACTTACTGTATCTGATATCTCAGTTGAACCATATCAAGACAACCTATGATATATTATAAATTGGAGTCTTTATATGTATACCAACAAACAGATCTAAATCCTTTGGCTCTGATACCAACAAAAGCTACATATAAAAGAATCCATTTTATAAGATAGCATAGATTTTAATGACAGTGGTCCGGTTATACTACACAGATCTAAGTCCGGTTATGATATCTCAAGAACTCGGCCAGGTTATACCCTTCAACTGCCCTATCAATCGGGTCTTACACATAGTGGCTCTGATACCAACAAATCCACGTAATCCAGGCGTGGAGCCCAGGATCGTGACAACCTGCAGTACCTCAGAACCACTTTTCACGCATGTTGCCTCTCGACAACTACAACCTGACTTATGGGCCGCGTATACATAGCGCAGACACCCTGCGGGATATCCTGGAGGTAAGAGCCTGTGTTTCGTCACAGTGTCTCACAGTGAGAACCCTCCATGGATCTGGATGCCGGCTCAGTTAAGAAGCACCGGACTTATACCATAGTGGCTCTGATACCAACAAAAGGTTAAAGGACCGTTTAATTACTCAGATATTAAGTTGAATTTTATAAATTATAAATTAATAAACATATCATACATATTAAAACCTACATAAGCATGTACTAAACAACGATCATTATCAATATACATATTAATCAAGATATCATTTAAATATATATCAATTAATACACTATTATCAATATGATTTACAAAACAATGAATCATTTAAGTATGATACGTGGCGTTGTTATACCAAGAAGATGTCTAAATTAATAGACCTTAGGACCAGTAGCCCGCACTTCTGGGTTTCCAGCCTTTATATCAATACTTTAATTTTAACAGTACTTGTTTAAAGATGAACAGTATATATTTTAATCTGAACAGTAAGTGAACAGTATATGTTTATGAACATACAAGAATGATATTTCTGATGTGGAAGATCACACTAAGGTGCAACCACAGAGCATACTTATACAACAAACAAACTCAAATCAATTTAATATTTATCAATTAACTCAACCAATTTTAATTGATTATATTTTAATTAAGGTTGAGGGTTCCTGCACCCTTAGTCTGGGATCCCCAGAACTAAGTCAGAGTGTGGAGGGAGAAGAGAATGAAGCCTTTAACAGGGCTTTAATAAGTAGCAATTTATATTTACGAAAATAAATAATTGAAATAACAAAATAGTATTACAATATTTAAATACAAAAATTAAACTTTAAATGATAAACTTAAATTAGTTTTAACTTACAAGAATTTTAAGACTTTCAACTTGTAATCCTCTACAATCGAACTGGGAAAGGAGGGAGATAGTTTAGGGGGAGATTGACTACGCCTATATGGGAGTATATGTTATAATATGTGTTTACATGCGATGCCTTCACAAGGGGAAAAGGCTCCCTTAAATAAAAATCTTGGAATCTTTACTATTTACTTTTACTGTTGGTGAACAGTAGTTTCTGTCGAAGAATCTCTACTGTTTGCTTTTACTGTTGGTGAACAGTAGTCTCTGTCGGAGAATCTCTACTGTTTGCTTTTACTGTTGGTGAACAGTAGTCTCTGTCGGAGAATCTCTACTGTTTGCTTTTACTGTTGGTGAATGGACCTTTACTGTTGGCGAGTGGACATTTACTGTTGGCGAGTGGATATTTACTGTTGCTGAGCTGTCCTTTGGCCTTTTACTAAAAACTTGTGTGCCGGTTTGGTTGGGTGTTTTACAAAGAGTGAAGGAATAAGGTTCCTTCTGCCTGTTTACAATGATTCAGAATAAGATGAGGACGACGATGTGTCCTTCTTTTTCTTTTTTAGCTTTTCTTTTCTTTTTATTTTTTCTTTCTGTTTTAACTTCTTTTTTCTTTCTTTTTCTTTTTTACCTATTTTACTTTGGATTTTTATGATATCGCTGTCATCACTTTCGTCACTAGATGAACTAGATGATGAGGATGATGGTAAAACGATTTTACCCTTGCCTTTATGGTGTGTAGTGTTTGAAGATTTACTGGAGGATGCACTTTGGGCTTTACTGGTGGATGGTTTGATGGGCTGATTTGAACTGGTTGAGAGTTGTTCAGACATCTCTTGACAGATCAATCTATATTCTTCTGCTGTTTTGGCTGCAGCTAACCGGGCCTGACATTGGGCTTTTTGGATACCAAATTGGGGGTTATCCTGAATAGCTAATGTATGGGCATAGGTTAAAGCTGGTTTAGATGGGCTGGATAATTTATTGCGGATCCATTGACTAATTTTATGTTCAGTAGTGGAATTCTTGAATGATCCCCACCATTTTATTTTATGTCTTTTTATTATCATGGGAATCTGGCTTCCTGGAACATACTGATAATCAAAATACCATTGATATACCCATGGAGTGAAGAAGGTCATACAATAATACATCAAAGAAGGAATATGAACTTCTTCTGGTTTAGGTTTATAATGGGTTTTAAAGAACTGGTACAAATAATGGATATCATGAGGAATGATTTCCTCAGAAATTCCTTTAAACTGCCACCATCGTTTAAACCAATTTGGGATTTTTAAATCAGTGCGTATATTTTGATCAAAATATATTAACCAGGAATGAGTAGTGGTGGGATTTTGAAGACAAAATATCGTATCCCACGCTTTTTTATAGTCAAAATAATTATAACTCATATATATATATATATATATATATATATATATATATATATATTTGGATATGAATATTTAGTTGATTTAATTAAATAATTCACAGGTTAGGTTGTTAATTAAATGGTTAGCATTAATATTACAAATTAATATAATAAATTATATATTAATAAAATGTAACATGAATTTTATGTGTGAAGTTAAGTTGACTCATGTTTGACTTAAATTAAATAAATTATGCTAATAGTATTAAATGCATGTAATGAATTAATAATATTATTTATTTAATTAAAATAAGCTAACAAACCTTAGTATATATGAAGGGCATATGTAAGGTTGGCTCCTCAGAGAGGTCAAACCTATACTAGTCCTATAGGTGATTTTTGTTGCTCTTTTATATGGTATGAACTATTGTAGTTTATTACATGATGCCTAATTAAATAAATATGCATGTATTAAATGAAATTAAAATAATTTCAGTTTGTAATTGAGTCATGATGCCTAATTGAGATTTTTATCTAAATAATGCTGAGTATGCAATTAAATGAATTAATATGCAATTAGATGATAACATAAGATAATTATATGATTAAACCTAAAGAAAGAAGCATGCACCATATATTTCTAGGACAAGCAGAACCATGTCCACAAGGTGTGCACTTTTTTGTTTGACTTTTATTTTATGATATACATAAGTTAAATTATGGAGTTGATACTATACTTGCTTGTGTAGTATATGATGTGATTAAATGACACTCTAGGACCTTGACAATGTGATGTTGACATAGTTGACTTATGAATCACTATAAAATGTGAATATGTTTAACTTATGTTTGACTATGATTTAAAAATACCCGTTTGGTATTATGATATAGAAAGCTTATGCTATGCACCAGGTATGATTACTATAACACCCTAGATGCAATGAAAATCTCATACCCCAAATGTTATGTAAATTAAGTAAATAAGTAATAAAGATATATTTTACAAGTATGTGACCTATTAAAACCATAAATGACTATTGAAATGCAAGGAAATGAAATTTGCAAGACATTAAAGTAATGAGTTTGGAAAATTCTAGAACATCAAAGCTATGATAACATGAATGCACAAAAAAAATCTCCTTATGAAATTAAGTTGGAAGGCACCATAATTCCGTAAAAAGAAAATACATAAATCTTAATCTAATAAAATAAGAAAATTTAAGAACTAAAAGAATAAAATTCTAAATCAAATGAGCTTAAGTAATGAGGAAAGTGAAATGACCAAATTAGGCATTTATATTATTAAAGAATTGATTTGATTAGGAGGGTAAATAGGTAATTTACATATTTTAAGTGGCCACAAAATCTCTCAACACTTAAGCTTGTGACTCATCAAGAATCGCTAATGAGTCACTGAAAGAGAAAGGGGGAAAGGAAAAGTGTGCATAGAGAAAAAAAAAAAGAAAGAAGAAAAAGGCAAAACAATTGCATTCCATTAAGCAACCAAAAATACATCTTCACCTTCAAACCGTATCCCCTCCTTTCTCCTTCTCCTTTCCATTATTCTTCAAGCTACTATAGTCCAACCATAGTATAATATCAAGTTTATATAAGTTTATCAAAGGAGAAGTTAAGCTAAGAAAGAAACAAGAGAAGAGAAAGCAAAAGAAATTAAAAGAAAGATGTGGAATTCAAATTCTACCTTTGATTTTTATATTTTCCTAAGCTAAAATATTTAATTTGATAACTAAAAAGTTGAAATTATCTTTTAAAAATGTCAATTAAGCATTTATAATGCTAGAAATTTTTTTGGATTGAAAGGAATTGATCATGTAAAAGCTAAAAACTACAATTTTCAAAACTGTCTCAATGAAGCTGCTTCAATTCAACCACTATACCTTATTAAAGTTAAATATGTAAATGAGCTTCAAAATTAATGAAATTTTATAGAGAGCTAAATTGGGATGTTGCAAGATTTTGATAAAAGGAAAAGCCAAGAAGATGAAAGGAAAAAAATTTATACTTAAGTCAATACAGACTGCTCAGCGTGACACTCTAAACAGAGTTTAGTACTGTGTTTAGGCTATTTGATCATGTAAATTAACTTCAAAAATTATAAAATCTTACAGAGGTATAGCGTAGGATGTGAATAATGTTTTCTTAAAAAGAAAATCCAAATGATGAAGGAAAATGGAGATATTGATAAATGAAAGCAGACTACTCAGTATAAGAAAGCTGAAAATTCTGGTTCTATAATTAATTTATTTGAATAGGTTAATGAACTCCAAAATTCATGAAATTTAATATGGAGTTCCATGTGATGTCGGGAATATTGTGTAAAAATTTTAGAGCAAAAGGATTTGTGAAAATAAAGATATAATCAAAAGAATGCAAGTAGCTCACATGCTGAAAATTCTGGATTTCCTTAACTAGCACTAAAGTTGACCAAACTTAAATATAAATGGCTTAACCATGAACATAAGTATAAAATGGATGAACATTAAGCTCAAATGTGTAATTTCTAACCCTAAGATTTTAGATTCAAATTTAATGAATAAAAATATCAAAGAACCTTGAATGTCAATAAGAGCTAGAAACAAAACTAGAAAGTGCAATATGTGTTTACATGTGAATATAGGTCGAGGATTGCCATGAAACCATTTCAAAACTATAAGTGATTGACAGGAATCAAATTCTCGTGTTCAAGGTGAGTTATAGTGTCTAACCCTTCCTCAAGCATCTCAAGTCAAGCCATATCAAACCTTACTTAACATATTTCAATATCACTTAGGTTGTGTGAAGCAAATGAGCATATAAGATTAAGATTTGTATGAAGCAAATGAGCTTCTATAAATAATGAGCAGGTTGCAATTAGGTATGCCTACTTGTTATGACAATTGAGTGATGCTTGAATTATAAAGTTGTTACCTGGAAATGAAATTTAAATTGAATTGGCTTAAGAAGAAATTAATGGGCTCTTATTGTGATTTTGGTTGAGTAGTTACTGGAATATGGTTATCTGTTTCTGAAAAAAAAGCATGCTATGAAATTGGATTCGGATTCCGCTATGATCATATGCCAGACACGTGGGTGTCTTTAGGACGAGTAGACGCACTCTACTGACACTGTATCTGAAAGAATTTCTAAGTCTAATGTTAAAAGGCTAACTACCCAGTATTAGTCTGACTATTATCAAACACTATTCTGTTTCCTATTCTACTTCTGTTTCTTCTAAGTCATTGTTAAGGCCCAATTATCTAGATTAATGATTAAGAGAATGATAAGTCAATTATAAATTACTGATTATTGATGATACAAGTTACCTATAAATTGATGGTATATGATTACTTGTGATACAAGTTACCTATAGGTTGGTGATCTATGATTACTTGTAGATAGAGCAAGGAACGATCCATTAAGCAACAGGGAAAGAGCACGGGATGGAACAGAACTAGCTTAAGCTTAGGTCCTTTCCCCGGATGGCTTTCCTACTTGAATGCTGGCTTTCCTAAGATCCCTATTACCTTTTGCCCACTTGCTTACCTTAGTGCTTGCCGGATTGGTGTATTCTTTTATATTCCGTAATTTCGGTGGCTAATATTTCAATTGAATCTTGGATCAGTCTATTTTTGGCGTGATGTTATATGATTACTTGTCATGCAAGTTATTTATAGGAATACTTCTAAGATTACCTGTAAAGTAAGAAACTGATATATGCATGCAATATGTGCTTATGATGTAAAGTAGATTCTTAAACATTGTTATATAGCCTTTTGCAATGCAAATCTCTATATCAAAGATATTGTGTGATTACTTGAGTAGCAAGTTACCTTGTGTATATGATAATATGACAAAAAATGCTATCAGATATGTGATTACTTGTACTGCAAGTTATGTGAATAATTATATATATGATATTGCTTGCAAAATAAGTTATTATATTATGATTGATATTATTACTCGGTGTTGTTGACGCGTGTTTTTATGCCTCCGCCTAACCCAATGATGATATAAGGATGCGGAATAGGGAATCAGGGTCAACCAGAAGTGTTTTTAAACCAAAATTTGATTTAAACCGGTTCAAGGAGTCTGACCCGCATTAGGGTTGCGTCACGCAGCTATCACCTGCGTGACGGCACTCATAATTACGTCACGCAACTCTAACCAGGATGACACCACTTGGACAGGCCCGTGTAACGGTTTGCACTGTTTGTATGGATACGCGGCAACTGTACGAAAAGTAAGCTACGTCACGCAGCTCACGGGTCCATCACGCAGCTTCTACCTGCGTGATGCAGCTTTGTTCTGTTGCCCTACCCATATAAATACAACTTTTTGTGTTTTAAACGAGACTTTTCTCTCTAGACTGGGGATAATTTGGACTTAGAGATTTTAAGAGTTGGGTGCGGCTAGGGTTTTCTCCAGGAACTCCAGTGAGTTACCTTGAAGAAGATTAAGCCATTAGAGATCATAGATTGAAAAACACAAAGCAAAAGTCATAAAAAGAGGAAAAAAGAGAGAAAAGAAGAAAAGAAAAGTTTTTACTGTTAAAACTCGGTACTAAACGGTTCTGGGATCGTGAAGCTCCATTCCTAAATCATCTAAACCGTATGCAATCCTCGAATCTGAGGGTTAGGTAACTATCTAAACCTTCCTCTTTATTTTTTTAGTTATTCATTTGTTAAATATATTGTTTTCTTAGTGTTTAGTTAGTTTGGTGTTGATTAAGTAACATTCTGCCTGTTATTGAGTATTTCTGAGTTATATTAAACATCTGTTAATAAAAAGAACACGTAAAAAGAGTAGTTTGAAAGGTAGTTACGGACCAAAGCAGCTGCATCACGCAGCTACTACCTGCGTGACGCAACTGTTCATGTCCAAAAGAACTTGACTTTGCTTGGACCACCTGCATGACGGAACTGTTCATGGGCGTAACTTTTATTTCATTTTTATGTTTTTATTTAATGTTATGTCTTAAATAAATAATTAATGAAACTGAAAATTTTGATAAGGTCACGAACAGATGCGTCACGCAGCTAGGAGTTCCGTCATGCAACTGTTTTTCATAGAACAGCTGCGTGACGTAACTGTTCTAGGGTTCCAGAACATTTTTTTTTTATTTTGTTTTAATTTCATATCATTAAATAAATGTTTAATTTTAATTCAAGAAATGACCAATAATGGGCAGACTGTGTTCTAATCAAATCAAACAAATTAATTTACTATGATTTTGAGATTTTAGGATTTATTATTTATATTGTTTAAGTTGTATTATTAAATCCAGTTTGTGGCCTGCCTTTAACCATAAGGCAAGAGCGGGTCTTTTAATTATTTTTTTGCTATGGGTGGATGATGGATGTGATTATGAATGATTATGAATGCAATGAATGAACCTATTTGGGACGATTAATTAATTTTCCATATAGGAACTCGATTCGATTTATTCGGGTTGGATTTAATTAAATAAATTGGCTTTTCTAAAATAAATTAGAAATTGTAGGTAAAAAGAGGCCGGTTTTCCGGGCGTCGACTTCCAACGGGCCGACGTACCCAATTCCCTTACCTAGAACCGCACAAGGTGCGCCTGACCAGTTTTTCAAATAATTGGCCTTAAATAAAAATTGGGTTTAAATAGAGTCATTTTTAAAATAAAATTGGAAACGGTCCCATTGCTGAAATAATGGGTGGCGACTCGAAATGATTTATAAGACCGATTTATCGGCATCGCATTCCCAAAAGGTTTTATCACCACTTTCCAATAATAAACAAAATCAAAAAAGAAGTTTTCCGAGGTCCTTTGCCGGGGTTTTAAGGATCTCTCTCCTAAAAATAATATGGGGGGCGAAAACAGTTTGGCGACTTCACTGGGGATTCTGCATCCACTAATCCCCGGTTATTTTTTAATAATTAAGTGGTTGCAATTAGGAATTGACTCTAAAAGCCTACTTTTTCCAAAATAAAATTGATTAGAAAAGCCGATGGAAAATTTTTAATCGTCCGTATGTGCTTAATTGCTTTATTTTCTCTTTTAGGATTTTTGCATTCATGCCATATTTTTCTCTTCTCACCACTTTCTACCCATATTACCCTTCGGTACTGGTGTTAACTTTGACAGTGGATCTAGCCTAAACCTCGCGTTTTAGGTGCATCCATCCGAGAATTAACATTACTACCAACCGCAAGCCTAGTACCTTAAAGGTGTGTCAAAAGGAGTAGGCCCAACAAAGTCCGAATCCTGTTTGCGAAACCCAGACTTTGTAAACCTAATAAGACTAAAGCCAATGCATATAGTCAAAAACCTTAGTTACTTCCCCTAAGGAACACCCGATTCTATTTGCTGTTATTATGTCGCATTCATTTCCGAGAGTTGATATCGTCAATCTCAAAACCCCCTGTTGGTTGTCGAGATTAGACCAATTCCTAGGAAACAGATGTCGAAATTTATACCAATGCAATCCGTGTGTGGGAGAAATAAGGTTGGAAGGCATGCATTTCCCAACTCCCGTTCCCCTGTATGTTATAAACTGTACATATGTTGTGACATTCATGCACCATGTAACATTTTCTTTTTTAGCCATGCATCAATAAGAGCTAATTTTCGGTATGGACATTTTGCTGTTATTATGTCGCATTCATTTCCGAGAGTTGATATCGTCAATCTCAAAACCCCCTGTTGGTTGTCGAGATTAGACCAATTCTTAGGAAACAGATGTCGAAATTTATACCAATGCAATCCGTGTGTGGGAGAAATAAGGTTGGAAGGCATGCATTTTCCAACTCCCGTTCCCCTGTATGTTATAAACTGTACATATGTTGTGACATTCATGCACCATGTAACATTTTCTTTTTTAGCCATGCATCAATAAGAGCTAATTTTCGGTATGGACATTTTGCTGTTATTATGTCGCATTCATTTCCGAGAGTTGATATCGTCAATCTCAAAACCCCCTGTTGGTTGTCGAGATTAGACCAATTCTTAGGAAACAGATGTCGAAATTTATACCAATGCAATCCGTGTGTGTGAGAAATAAGGTTGGAAGGCATGCATTTCCCAACTCCCGTTCCCCTATATGTTATAAACTGTACATATGTTGTGACATTCATGCACCATGTAACATTTTCTTTTTCAGCCATGCATCAATAAGAGCTAATTTTCGGTATGGACATTTGACCTTGGTCTTGAGACTAGACCTCAAATTCGTTTTGAATAATATAATGCGATCACTTATAGCGAATTTATACCCAAAAGAAAAGGGAGATATAAGGGGGTTGCAGTTCCTTTGTATTTTTACATTTCTCGCATTATCTGAAAATAAGTGAGAGATTACAAAATTTATAACAAAATAAAATGAAATCCTGCTTGGGGCCATATGTTCCAAGGTGTGAACCCTCCCCCCGAAGGCAAAATTATGCTAGAACGAGGTATGCTCACGTGTGTGTTTTATGAGGTCGCCACCTAGTTTATTTTTATAAGGGAAAACTAAGAAAGAACCCTAAATGACTCCAATTGTAATTAACCTAGGTCTAGATTAATTATCCCAAAGTTTAAGGCACAATCTACGAACCCGAGGTGGATCCCGAGACTATGTCATGCTGATTAACTAACCTAAGTGTAAATGCTTTGCAAGGTAATTTGATGCAATTGGACCAATAAAGTGTTTTGATGATTTCGACTTGCCGCTCGGGGTTAAATCCTGAACGTGCCTACGTACTCTCGTTTGAATGAGAGATCAAAGCCGACGTAGTTCGATAAAGCCTATTCAAAGGCATCTTGAAGGGGTATGCTTCATGCATGAGTGTGTGTATGCTTCGTGCAATTTTTTTAGGCATTTTGCCAAAGATTGATTGATTTTTTGTTTTAGGCATTTGTTGCCAAAAGGTGTTTGATTGGGCAATTTATTGCCAAAAATTGATGTTTGGGCTATTTGTCGCCAAAATGGTTGATTAAGACATTTGTGCCAAAAGTTGATATTTGATTAGGCAATTTGTTGCCAAAGATTGGTTAGGCGATTTGTCGCCAAAATGATTAAGGGCATTTGTGCCAAAGGGGTTTTGTTGGGCGATTTGTCGCCAAAATGATTAAGGCATTCGTGCCAAAAGATGATATGTAATTTAGGCAATTTATTGCCAAAGAAAAGGTGATATTTGGGCGATTTGCCGCCAAAAAGTGGTTATTTGAATTATAGGCAATTTGTTGCCAAAAGCGATTGATTAAACCGTAGGCAATTTGTTGCCAAAACGTGATTGATTAAACTGTAGGCAATTTGTTGCCAAAAATGTGATTGATTAAGGCTTTTAGCCACAATTATTGATTAATTGGACTTTTAGCCGAACTGTTCGAAATAAAGGCAATTACACCATAGTTATTAATTAACTAGGCACTTTAGCCAACATATTCAGAGTTAAGCATTAATACCACGATTATTGATTAACCGGGCATTTTAGCCTAAACTCATTTACTTAAGGCAATTTGCTGCCAAAATGACGATGGTGTGAATGCAGTTATTAGAATTCAGAGTAGAAGAGAAATATGCACAAAATGCTGAAATTAAATGGGCAGAGTTTCGTTATTAACTGAATTAATCGGCGGCCGCTTCTTAGCTTCAGCTTGAAAATTCCAAATTAAGCTCCTCGTTTGGGGAATATTAATTAAAATTAATTTAATTAAGTGACCAAATATCACAACAGCAGAGTAATAAAAGCCTACACTAAATGCAGAAAAGCAGTAGAAGAACCGCAAGGAGCGTAGGAGAGAAGCAAGCGTCCGTCAACACAGACTAAGTGCCTAAAACTGTCGATTTGGGGCTATATTTATAGGAAAAACCAGGCTAGAGGGCGGCTACCGCCACCATGGACGGCGGGCGCCGCCGCCCTATCCTGTCCACTCGTTAGTTTTTCATTCCAAAGGCTTTTCCGAGAGTTCCGTACCTCCAAAAAATATTCCGGGACAAGTTCTGCGATCCTCGTAATTTTTCAGACGTTTCAAGTACGATATTGGCATACTTTCGGTGAACTTTTCGAATGGCCTCCGGTCCGGCCGGACTGTTTGCAGTCCGGGAAAATAAGCTTTTGAGCCTTAAAATTTGAGTATTCACAGTTGGCCCCCACCGGCAACCATAAAAATGATTTATGGGAATCGGTGGTTCTCTGAAAAACAATTTTGAAGGCGAAAATCAGACGCGTCCAGAAGACCCGCCTTTTGGCTATTTTCCTTGTAAATAGCTGAAGTTTCACTTTTACATTCATTTTAAACTTTCAAACTCAAAGATTTCTCTCAAATCCTCTCAACTTCCTCATCATTTTTCTCAATGACTTCTTCGGGTCACAGCAGCGACGAGGATTTTCTGGAGTCTTTGGGAATTTCCCTAGACATCGATCTTACAGCGGACGCAGACACCCACGCTTCCATGACTGGTATCTACGCCCAGGTAAGTTTACTTTTTCTCCTTTATTATTATTATTATTATTTTTTTTTTTTGCAGACTTGGGCATTCGAGTACTTCCCATATACTCACCCAGAGCTCATTCGTGCTAATCTTGGGCTGGGACTGGTGCCTTTGGCTTGGAGATGGTACCGATCAAACCTTCATACCATTCGGCGCAAAAAATCGCTGAGGGATCTAAGGACCTTTTTTGACACTTGCACTCTGGAGCAGGTAAGTGCTTAGCAATTCTTAAATATATTAAATAAAAAGGATTTATTAACACATTTGCATCTTTCATAGGTTGAGGTGGGGGCGATGACTGCCCGTCTACAGAGTTGGATTCAGGCCGATCCCCACTTCCAGCGATCGGATGCCTTGTCTCGGCGGAGAGTTGTCCTGTCGCACCCCGTCTTGAGACGATATTACTTGGGCGAGAGAGTAGACCTTCAGATAAGAGGCTGTCGTTCTGTCCCTTATCCCCCGCCCGAGGACATGCGAGCGGGCAAGCAGATGAGACTCACCGATGCTCATACTGAGGGTGTTCCACATGTGGAGTTCATCTTGGGGTGGGGGGGGGGATTATGACGAGTTCTGCAGAATCTTTTTGATGCAGCCCATTGGATCTCGGCTTGATAGTATTCAGAGATCGGCACCTTCCCACCCCCTTGACACCGATTCTTCTCGGGCTTCGGGTCCCTCGACTAGGACTCCAAGGAGGAGGCCTACGACTAATCCTTCTTGTTCCACACCGGTTGAGCGTCCATCTCGGGCTGGGCCTAGCCGCTCGACAGGTCCTTCCAGGGCTCCCCGTGCCGTCACAGATGCTACTGGGCCTCTTCACCCAAATCTGGCCAACTTACATCTCCCGTATAGCATCTCTTATCATACTCCGGATGGTACCTTAGCTTTTCGGGAGGTTTCCCTGGCTAATGTGAATCGTTGGAATCTCCCTTCCGACTCCATTAATGAGGTAATGGTTGATAAATCTTTCACAAAAAGGATTCGTAAAAGATTTAATATTGACTTGTGTTTCCTGCATGATTTCCAGGTTCCTGACGGCTTGGTTAGTCAAATGATGGAGTTGATTCTTGGGATGGAGCAGGAGCTTTCTTCGGCCTGGACTTTGAGGGCCTTTGATGATCAGAGGAGGAGGAGACCCTGTCGCTGATGCTGTTGTTGCCAGATTTTTTTCTGTTGTTGTTTGTATTTTTTCCTTGCCTGTATTTCTGTACTGTACGTTTGACTGTACCTACACTTGGTTAGTACTGAAAATTTTATATGTATGCGTGATTATCCACTTTGATTTGTAAAAAGAAAAACGGGATTTTTTCTCAATTTTTTTTTCAATTTCAATTTTCAATTTTTTTCAATTTCTAATCTTTTTTTTTCTGATTTTTTCCAAAAATGAATCCCTTTTATAACCACAGCATGCACAATTGGACTAAGAGTCTGTGAACCCCTCCCCAAATATCATAGGCATATGAATGCATGTGACTAAGGAAGAAATGCACATGATGTGTGTGAGTCGCCACCTTGTTTAATTATTTAAGGGTAAACTAGGAAAAAACCCTGAGTGACTCCAATTTTAATTAACCTAGTTACTAGATTAATTATCCTAATGTTTAAGGCACAGTCTGCAAACCCGAGGTGGATCCCGAGACTATGTCATGCTGATAAACTAACCGATGAATGAATGCTTTGCAAGGTGAATGATGGATTAATGAAATGTTTGAGTGATTTTGACTTGCCGCTCGGGGTTAAATCCCGAACTTGCCTACGTATTTCCGTTTGAATGGAAGATCAAAGTCAACGTAGTTCGATAGGCCTTCTTTGAAGGGCTTTGAAGGTGTATGCTTAATGCATGAGTGTGTGTATGCTTCGTGCATGTTTGTTTAGGCATTTTGCCAAAGGATCGATTGATTCGATTAGGCGTTTGTTGCCAAATGTGTTGGTTTTAAGGCATTTGTGCCAAAAACGGTTGTCGGGCGATTTGTCGCCAAAATTGATATTTGGGCTTATTATTGCCAAAATTGATGTTCGGGCTTATTATTGCCGAAATGATTGATTTTAAGGCTTTTAGCCAAAATGTGTTGATTTAGGCAATCTGTTTGCCAAAATGATGTGATTGGGCGATTGTCGCCAATCACATTGATTTTAAGGCCTTTGGCCAAAAAGTGTTGATTTAAGCAATTCGTTTGCTAAGATGTGTAATTTAGGCGATTGTCGCCAAAAATGGTTGATTTTAGGGCCTTTGGCCGAAATGTGTCGATTTAGGCAACCTGTTTGCCAAAAGTGTTGATTGGGCGATTGCCTAGCCATTCTCTTCTGGTAAACCTGATTTCAGTGGATCGCTTGTAATCTTTTCTCATCAATACCCAGGAGTTGGAGGTGGTAATTCTGGACCCAATCTGCTTCGCTGATTTGGCTTTCCCGGATGATTCTTGCCGACTGAACTTCCAGTTCAACAGGCAGCACTGCCTCCATACCATATACCAAGGAATACGGAGTTGCTCCGGTGGGCGTTCTGATTGAAGTCCTATATCGCCATAGGGCATTCAGTAACCGTTCATGCCAAGCTTTGTGCTTTTTAACTATCTTCTGCAAAATAACTTTTATAGCCTTATTTGTAGCCTCTACAGCCCCATTTGTTTGTGGACGATAGGGTGAGGACTTATGATGTTGGATTCTCTTTTCTTTCAACAAATCCAAAAATTCACCTTGAAAGTGGGACCCATTATCAGTGATGATCTCGAATGGTGTTCCGTACTGACAAAGGATGTTAGTACGAACGAACTGTGCCGCCTTCTTGGCATTCAAAACCGAATAAGAGGCTACCTCGATCCACTTAGTGAAATAATCTACAGCAACCAGGATGAATTGATGACCATTGGAAGCCTTTGGGTGGATCTTTCCGATCACATCTATGCCTCAAGTTGCGAAGGGCCAGGGTGAAGCAATGGGATTCAAATTGACCAAAGGCTGTTTTTGTAGCTTAGCAAAAATTTGACACTCATGGCACTTCTGCGTGTGCCTCACGCAATCTGCATTCATAGTTGACCAGTAATAACCCAGGTTCATAATTTTTCGAGCCAGAGCTATCCCGTGCATGTGTGGACCGGACTCCCCATTGTGTAAGGAATCCATAATCGTTTGAGCTTCCCCTTCATCTACACATCTTAGATGTAAACCGTTCCAACTTTTTTTATATAGAACTCCCCCAGTAAGGAAATATCCAGATGCTAACTGTCTCAATGTCCGCTGATCAGTCTTCGAGGATCCATCCGGGTAAGCCTCGTTCTAAAGATAATTCTGTACGTCCCAAAACCAGGGCTTGTCATCGACCAAATTCATGATGTGGGCCGGCTATTTCTGTAGCTGAACTGTCAAAGGTCGAATGATTTGATTCCCCTCTACATTGACCATGGAAGCTAAAGTAGCAAGGGCATCAGCAAACTGGTTCTTGGCTCGGGGCAAGTAATGGAAAGACAGCTCCTCGAATTGTTGAGCCAATTCGTCCGAGTGTTGTAGGTAAGGAACCAAACGCTCTTCCTTAATTTTCCACTTCCTTAGAGCTTGAGAGACTATTAAATTGGAATCCCCGAAAACCCTAAGGACTTTTATCTCTTATCCCAGGGCCGCTTCTAACCCCTTAATGCAAGCTTCGTACTCGGCTTCATTGTTGGTACAGTCGAAATCTAACTTGACTGCGATTGGGGCGTATTCTCCACAAGGAGTTTTGAACACGACTCCAATTCCATTTCCGTGATAATTCGAAGCTCCATCAAAATACATCTCCCAAACGTCATCTTCAACGTTCAAGAGATCTTCGTCGGGAAACTCCACTTCTTTCATTTCGTCTTCCACGGGCAGTTCCGCTAATTGGTCCGCCAAGGCTCCTCCTTTTACTTCCTTCTGTTGTACAAATTTCAAGTCATAAGTTGCGAGCACTGACACCCACTTAGCCATCTTACTGCCAAGAACCGGCCTCTCCATAAGGAATTTCAAGGGGTTCGATTCAGAGATAGCATATGTGGTATAGGATGAAAGGTAGTGCTGCGGCTTTGTGTAAGCCCAAACTAGAGCCAGACATAACTTCTCTATCTTATTATACTTCAGCTCATAGTCTAGCATCCTTTTGCTAAGATAGTACAAGGCATTTTCTACCCTGGTGTCTTCTGCTTGTTGAGCTAGCATTGCACCCATCGCTTCTTCTGTCACTGATAGGTACAATAGCAAAGGTTTTCCTGGCCTTGGTGGTTGCAAGACTGGCAGAGATAATAGATACTGTTTGACCTGATCAAAGGCTTTCTGACAATCTTCGTTCCATTTGACGGATACCGCTTTCCTGAGTAATTTGAAGATCGGACCACAAGTATTGGCCAATTGATTAATGAACCGGCTGATGTACTGTAGCCTTCCCAGGAAATCCCGAACTTCCTTCTCTGTCTTCGGTGCTGGCATTTCCAAAATGGCTTTGGCTTTTGAAGGGTCAATCTCTATGCCTTTCCGGCTGACCATATGCCCCAGAAATACTCCGGATGTAGCTCCAAACAGACATTTTGCCGGGTTGAGCTTTAAATTGTACTTTCGAAGCCTAAAGAAGAACTTCTCAAGTGCTGTGGTATGTTCTTCAGCTGTTTTCGATTTAACAACCATGTTGTCCACATACACGTCAACTTCTTTATGAATCATGTCGTGGAAGATAGTTATTGCCATTCTTTGATAAGTTGCCCCGGCATTTTTGAGCCCAAAAGGCATGACCCTATAGCAGCAGGCTCCCCACTCTGTGATGAATGCCGTCTTCTCTTTGTCTGGCAAATGCATCATTATCTGATTGTACCCGATAGCGAGATCAGTTAAGGAGACCATCTCGTGTCCAGCCATTTGTGAACCCTCCCCCGAAGGCAAAATTAATGCTAGAACGAGGTATGCTCACGTGTATGTTATGAAGTCGCCACCTAGTTTATTTTTATAAGGGAAAACTAAGAAAGAACCCTAAATGACTCCAATTTTAATTAACCTAAAGTCTAGGTTAATTATCCCAATGTTTAAGGCACAATCTACGAACCCGAGGTGGATCCCGAGACCATGTCATGCTGATTAACTAACCTAAATTTAAATGCTTTGCAAGGTAATTCGATGCAATTGGACCAATAAAGTGTTTTGATGATTTCGACTTGCCGCTCGGGGTTAAATCTCGAACGTGCCTACGTACTCTCGTTTGAATGAGAGATCAAAGTCAACGTAGTTCGATAAAGTCTATTCAAAGGCATCTTGAAGGGGTATGCTTCATGCATGAGTGTGTGTATGCTTTGTGCATTGTTTAGGCATTTTTGCCAAAGATTGATTGATTTTTTGTTTTAGGCATTTGTTGCCAAAAGGTGCTTGATTGGGCAATTTATTGCTAAAAATTGATGTTTGAGCTATTTGTCGCCAAAATGGTTGATTAAGGCATTTGTGCTAAAAGTTGGGCAATTTGTTGCCAAAGATTGGTTAGGCGATTTGTCGCCGAAATGATTAAGGCATTTGTGCCAAAAGGGGGTTTTGTTGGGCGATTTGTCGCCAAAATGATTAAGGCATTCGTGCCAAAAGATGATATGTAATTTAGGCAATTTATTGCCAAAGAGAAGGTGATTATTTGGGCGATTTGTCGCCAAAAGGGTGGTTATTTGAATTATAGGCAATTTGTTGCCAAAAGCGATTGATTAAACCGTAGGCAATTTGTTGCCAAAACGTGATTGATTAAACTGTAGGCAATTTGTTGCCAAAAACGTGATTGATTAAGGCTTTTAGCCACAATTATTGCTTAATTGGACTTTTAGTTGAACTGTTCGAAATAAAGGCAATTACACCATAGTTATTAATTAACTAGGCACTTTAGCCAATATGTTCGAATTTTAGCATTAATACCACGATTATTGATTAACCGGGTTATTTACTTAAGGCAGTTTGTTGCCAGAATGACGATGATGTGAATGCAGTTATTTAATTAGAGTTTAGAGTAGAAGAGAACTATGCACAGAATGCTGAAATTAAATGGGCAGAGTTTCGTTATTACCTAAGTTAATAGGCGGCCGCTTCTTTAGCTTCAGCTTGAAAATTCCATATTAAGCTCCTCGTTTGGGGAATATTAATTAAAATTAATTTAATTAAGTGACCAAATATCACAACAGCAGAGTAATAAAAGCCTACACTAAATAGAGAAAAAGCAGTAAAAGAACCGCAAGGAGCGTAGGAGAGAAGAAAGTGTCCGTCGACACAGACTGAGTACCTAAAACTGTCGATTCGGGGCTATTTTTATAGGAAAAACCAGGCTGGAGGGCGGGCTCCGCCGCCATGGACGTCGGCCGCCGCTGCCGTGGCGGCCGCTGCTGCTGCCGTGGACGGTCCACTTGCTAGTTTTTTGTTCCAAAGGCTTTTTCGGGAGTTCTGCACCTCTAAAAAATATTCCGGGACCAGTTCTGCGATCCTCGTAATTTTTCGGACATTTCAAGTACCATATTGGCATACTTTCGGTGAACTTTCCAAACGGCCTCCGGTTCGGTCGGACTGTTTGCAGTCCGGGAAAATAGGCTTTTTGAGCCTCAAAATTTGAGTATTCACAGTTGCCCCCCACCGGAAACCATAAAAATGATTTATGGGAGTCGGTGGTTGTCTGAAAAATAAATTTTGAAGGCGAAAATCGGACGCGTCCAGAAGACCGGCCTTTTGGCTATTTTCCTTGCCTGTATTTCTGTACTGTACTTTGACTATACCCGTACTTGGTTAGTACTGAAAATTTTATATGTATGCATGATTATCCACTTTGATTTGTAAAAAAAACGGGATTTTTTTCTCAATTTTTTTCCAATTTCTATTCTTTTTTCAAAAAATGAATCCCTTTTATAACCACAGCATGCACAATTGGACTAAGAGTCTCTCCAAGGTAGAAAAGATCAATTTGGGGAGGTACGGCCTTTCTCCTATTGCTACCCTTAGGGGAGTGGTTATAGACTGGGAATTTTTTTTTATAGGCCTGCATTAGATTTTGGGACCCGGAGGCCCACGTTTTTCGATTTGGTGCCATGATGGAGGAAATGTGCTGCATCGGCGGTATTGTGCTAGCCGAGACTATCCGAAGTCTTGACAGAGCTGCCTTGGGTTTTGACAATTGGACTGTCTCTCCGATCATTCTCCAGGTTTTTTCCCTTCTCCTATTCCTTATTATCTCTTCTTTCTTTTGGTTCATTCCTTCGTAATGGAAAGGATCTATACTCAGGTTTGGTTAAAGGACCACCTCCAAGTGGTTGCTGCTCCTACTTTCTTGCCTTATAACCCCTCTCAGTATCATATGCGGAGGATCTTGATCACTCATCCGTCTACTGATGCATGGACCTCATGGCTGATTGAGTTGGGTCCAGATGAGGTACTGTGGTACATTTCCTGCTATGATATCACCCGCTTTATCCAGGTTAGCTTCTGCCACACCCGAGTTTACCTGCTAGGCCTTACACATTGCACGTGGTACTGCGCTTCGCGCGTTTTAAGGCAGATGGAGATAGACCAGACTGTTTCGATTATGGATGGCACTTCTGTTGATTCAGTTATTACTCCGGGTGTTACCCGAGCCATCCTTAAGGCCTGGGTTAGAGATCATCATATGGTTAGGCCCCTACCTAATCCTGCCGGTGTTCATACTTCTCCAGAGTATCGAACCTAGTTCATTGCTGCTGTTTGGCCGATTGAGAGGCCAAGGAGGAACGCACTACTGAGTGCACTTAAGGGTTGGGCTCAGGTTGGCACCGATGATGCGGACGGGACCGATGGGGAGATTGTGATGGCTCCTCGGACAAGCGAGGTTGGAGAGGGTTTAGCACCTAAAGACGACATTGAGGATGTTGCCCCACGTAGGCGACGGGACGCTTAGATTTTTTTTTTTTTTTTTGGACTTTAGACTTTATCTGGAATTTTGGCTTTGGATTTTTTTTCTTTGGATGTATGTTTTTTTTTTTTTTTTTTTGGACTTAGACTTTTATTTTATTTATTTTTGAACTTTATGGGCTCTATTACTTTGAGACAGAATGACATTACGGTTTTGACTTTTGGGCTTTCCAAGCATTTCCCAATTTATTTATTCAAGCTCTAACTTTTGCCTAAGCCGCCCTTTCGGGTTTTCAGCTTAGCGAGCTACCCATTTTTGCCTAAGCCGCCCTTTCGGGTTTTCAGCTTAGCGGGCCCCGACTTTTGCCTAAGCCACCCTTTTCGGGTTTTCAACTTAGCGGTTTTTCTTTTTTTTTTTTTCTTTTTTTTTGTTTGGCAAAGAAGAATGAATTATGAAATGATTTTGCCATTAATGTTTAGACCGCGCCCAAAAGAGGGCTGCCTACATATCTCCGATACATAATTTCTTTTTTCCGAGGAGAATCAGGTCTAATGTAGCTCTTTTTTACATCATGCAATGATTATAATTACACATAATATCTTTTTAACTGATCTAAATTACATGGATTTGTGAACTCCAAACCATCTAAATCAGTCAAAATGACGGCTCCGCCGAATAGTATTCTCTTTAGAATGTAGGGCCCAACCCAATGAGGGTGGAACTTCCCCGTGGGTCTATAACAGGTTGTCTAATTTCCTTCAAGACCAAACAACCTTCTTCCAATCTTCGGTCTTTGACCTTCTTATTAAAATGCCTAGCCATTCTCCTCTAGTAAACCTGAGTTCGGTGGATCACTTGTAATCTTTTCTCATCAATACCCAGGAGTTGGAGGTGGTAATTCTGGACCCAATCTGCTTCGCTGATTTGGCTTTCTCGGATGATTCTTGCCGACTGAACTTCCAGTTCAACAGGCAGCACTGCCTCCATACCATATACCAAGGAATATGGAGTTGCTTCGGTGGGCGTTCTGATCGAAGTCCTATATCCCATAGGGCATTCGGTAACTATTCGTGCCAAGCTTTGTGCTTTTGAACTGTCTTCTGCAAAATGACTTTTATAGCCTTATTTGTAGCCTCTACAGCCCCATTTATTTGTGGACGATAGGGTGAGGACTTATGATGTTGGATTCTTTTTCCTTTGAACAAATCAGAAAATTCACTCTGAAAGTGGGACCCATTATTAGTGATGATCTCGAATGGCATTCCGTACCGACAAAGGATGTTAGTACGAACGAACTGTGCTGCCTTCTTGGCATTCAAAATTGAATAAGAGGCTGCCTCGATCCGCTTAGTGAAATAATCCACAGCAACCAGGATGAATTGATGACCATTGGAAGCCTTTGGGTGGATCTTTCCGATCACATCTATGCCCCAAGTTGCGAAGGGCCAAGGTGAAGCAATGGGATTCAAATTGACCGGAGGCTGTTTTTGCAGCTTAGCAAAAATTTGACACTCATGGCACTTCTGCGCGTGCCTCACGCAATCTGCATTCATAGTTGACCAGTAATAACCCAGGTTCATGATTTTTCGAGCCAGAGCTATCTCGTGCATGTGTGGACCGGACTCCCTGTTGTGTAAGGAATCCATAATGGTTTGAGCTTCCCCTTCATCACATCTTAGATGTAAACCGTTCCAACTTCTTTTATATAGAACTCCCCCAGTAAGGAAATATCCAGATGCTAACTGTCTCAATGTCCGTTGATCAGTCTTAGAGAATCCATCCGGGTAAGCCTCGTTCCGAAGATAATTCTGTACGTCCCAAAACTAGGGCTTGTCATCGACCAAATTCATGATGTGGGCCGGCTGTTTTTGTAGTCGAACTGTCAAAGGTCGAATAATTTGATTCCCTTCTACATTGACCATGGAAGCTAAAGTAGCAGGGGCATCAGCAAATTGGTTCTTGGCTCGGGGCAAATAATGGAAAGGCAGATCCTCGAATTGTTGAGCCAATTCATCCAAGCATTGTAGGTAAGGAACCAAACGCTCTTCCTTAATTTTCCACTTCCTTAGAGCTTGGGAGACTATTAAATTGGAATCCCCGAAAACCCTAAGGACTTTTATCTCTTTTTCCAGGGCCGCTTCTAACCCCTTAACGCAAGCTTCATACTCGGCTTCATTGTTGGCGCAGTCAAAATCTAACTTGACTGCGATTGGGACGTATTCTCCACAAGGAGTTTTGAACATGACTCCAATTCCATTTCCGTGGTAATTCGAAGCTCCATCAAAATACATCTCCCAAACGTCATTTTCTACATTCAAGTGATCTTCGTCGGGAAACTCCACTTCTTTCATTTCGTCTTCCACAGGCAGTTCCGCTAATTGGTCAGCCAAGGCTCCTCCTTTTACTGCCTTCCGTTGTACAAATTTCAAGTCATAGGCTGCGAGCACTGTCACCCACTTAGCCATCTTACTGTCAAGAACCAGCCTCTCCATAAGGAATTTCAAGGGGTTCGATTCAGAGATAACATATGTGGTATAGGATGAAAGGTAGTGCTGCAGCTTTGTACAAGCCCAAACTAGAGCCAGACATAACTTTTCTATCTTATTATACTTTAGCTCATAGTCTAGCATCCTTTTGCTAAGGTAGTACACGGCATTTTCTACCCTGGTGTCTTCTGCTTGTTGAGCTAGCATTGCACCCATCGCTTCTTCTGTCACTGATAGGTACAATAGCAAAGGTTTTCCTAGCCTTGGTGGTTGTAGGACTGGCGGAGATAGTAAATACTATTTGATCTGATCAAAGGCTTTCTGACAATCTTCGTTCCATTTGACGGTTACCCCTTTCCTGTGTAATTTGAAGATCGGACCACAAGTATCGGCCAATTGATTAATGAACCGGCTGATGTATTGTAGCCTTCCCAGGAAAACCCGAACTTCCTTTTCCGTCTTCGGTGCTGGCATTTCCAAAATGGCTTTGGCTTTTGAAGGGTCAATCTCTATGCCTTTCCGGCTGACCATATGCCCCAGAAATACTCCGAATGTAGCTCCAAATAGACATTTTGCCGGGTTGAGGTTTAAATTGTACTTTCGAAGCCTAAGGAAGAACTTCTCAAGTGCTGTGGTATGTTCCTCAGCTGTTTTCGATTTAACAACCATGTCGTCCACATACACCTCAACTTCTTTATGAATCATGTCGTGGAAGATAGTTATTGCCATTCTTTGATAAGTTGCCCCGGCATTTTTGAGCCCAAAAGGCATGACCCTATAGCAGTAGGTTCCCTATTCTGTGATGAATGTCATCTTCTCTTTGTCTGGCAAATGCATCATTATCTGATTGTACCCGACAGCAAGATCAGTCAAGGAGACCATCTCGTGTCCAGCCATTCGGTCAAACAATAAGTCAATATGAGGCAAAGGAACATCATCCTTCGGACATGCTTTATTCAGATCCCGGTAGTCGACACACATTCGCACCTTTCCATCCTTCTTAGGAACTGGCACTATGTTTGCTAACCATGTCGGGTAGGCAATAGGCTCTATGAACTTGTTTTCAATCAGCTACTTCCTCCTTGATTTTCAAGGACCATTCTATTTTCAGCCTCCTTAGCTTCTGTTTTACCGGCTTAGCCTCGGGGTACACTGGAATCTTGTGTACTGCTATTGCTAGGTCAATACCCGTGATGTCACTAGCCTTCCACATGAAGCAATCGGCAAACTTCTTCAAGCATTCAATGATCTGTTCCCTGTTCACACAGTCAGATGCAATGTATGTATGTTCATTTTCTTCTTTGCCAATGATTATTTTCTCTTTTTCATTTTTTATTTCATTTATTTCTTTTTCATTATTTTTCCTGGGATATGCTTGGAAAGATTGACATGCAGGGTAGCCAATGATCTGTAAGCTTTTATTGATACGGACAGAATCGTCCTAAAAAATTACATCAAATTTAAAATCCGGATTTTCCAAATCCGATACAGAAGACTCGGAACTGGACTCTAACTCGATTTCAGACTCAGGGTCAGACTCAGACTCAGTACAGGACTTGGCATCAGGTCTAGACTCTAGGTTTGGCTCAGGAAGGGTGTTGTCAGCAGCGCGCTCCTCCTCGGTATACCAGTTGGTAAGAGGCCCTTTATTCGGCTTGATCAGGTTCAGCAAGTCTTGGTTCCCATCATTACTAGTAATAACTGCAACCTCGTCGAAGAGACCGGGCTGCATGAGATCTTCTATCTCCAGCTCGGTTATTGCCTCTGGCTTGTTGGCCCAGACATCAGCAAATATTTCCAGCTCGGGCAGCATTTTCTTAGCTGTCGGGCAGTAGAATGGTTCCTGGAAGCTACAATAAGGAATTGTTTCTCCCGGTTTGCAGAAATGACCATTCAAAGTCAAAAAGTAAGGTCGCATCTGTATACCCTTCTTCTTTCTTCCCCAGGTCCTTCCATCAAGGTCTTCATCAGTGGGCTCATAACCTAGCCCAAAGGTCCCTTTGTTCACCGGACACTCCCAAGCTTGCAGTGTGGGGTATATCTTTCCAGACCTCGCCATAGCCATTCCCGGCAGGTAGGACATTTTCAGCATTAAAGGAATCATGCAGTTTATTTGCGTCGTCCCGAAATCAAAGAGAATTCGAGAGTTTGCAGTTTTTCCCTCTATGCACTGTACTGTGTCATATTGAAATCCTGAGAGGGGCAGGTTGGCATTCTCAGGGTTGACCTCAAAGAGAGGCTGGGCCTTTGTCTTCTTCAGTTGGCTATAGTCATCCCCCTGAATAGTTATAACTTTACCCTCGTAAGGAAACTTGACCTTTTGATGCAGAGAAGAGGGCACTGCCTTAGTATGATGTATCCAAGGCCGTCCCAGAAGTAGGTTGAAACTAGTAGGCACATCAATTACTTGGAACGAGACCTCCATCATAGCTGGCCCAATTGCTAATTTCAATGTAGCAACCCCCAACACTTCCCTGCGGGTGCTGTCATAAGCTTTGACTATCTGGTCCGATGGACTGAAATCTGCTTCCTCCAACCCCAGACAGCTAGCTACCCTTAGTGGGCAGACATTCAATGCCGACCCATTGTCAATGAGAACCATGGGCATAGTCTTTTCTCTAGTCTGAACAGTAACGTAGAGTGCATCATTGTGACTGCTTCCTTCCTTGGGCAAGTCATCGTCGGAAAACCCAATGATTTGCATTTTGGCTGCTTGTGTAAGGGTGGATACCAGCACTTCAGGGCTAACCTCCACCGATGTTTGTAGCTAACTCAAGGCCTTGCAAAGAGCTTGGCGATGAGGGAAAGATGATGCCAGAAGTTCCTAAATTGATACCCTAGCCTGGGTCTTTTTTAACTACGAGAGTACCGGGTCTTCTTTTGGCTCAGCTGCCCTTTGGTAGGGCTTATTTTGGACTTTGTCCAGAACTATTGGTTCATACTGTCTCCCACTCCTGGTCATCGCATCGATCTCTTCAGATAAGTCATTCAGGTCCAGGACACAGATGTCATTCATTTCTAGGAATAGTTCGAAAGGATCGATCAATTCCTGGTCATCAACGATAGCATTTATCCCGTGATTTGGTAAACGATTAGTGCTAATATTTGGCTTACTCTTTGGAATGATTGAACGAACCATTACCAACCAGGTCTTGGATGCGGTTCTTAAGCGTCCAGCACGCTTTAGTCTTGTGCCCGTTACCCTGATGGTACTCACAGTATTCATCAGCCCTATAGTTCCTCGGCAATGGGTTGGGTGGTGGCCTTACTTCCAAAGGCTTAATGTAATTTGCCTTGACAGCCTCTCGGAATACAAAAAGGATTGGCATCCCGAGATCAGTGTAAGTCCTCCTCGACTGGCTGCCATTTCTCATATTCCCCACACGTAAAGGATTCGTGGGGGTAATACTTGCCACTTCGTGAACTTTGCTAGCTTGGCTAGGCTTCTTATATTTTGAGGTACCCGAGTCTTCTTTCAGTTGACCCATTTGGATTAAATCCTCTACCTTAGTTGCAGTAGCAATGAGCGACTGAAACGTTGGTAGGTACTGAGTTTGCAGTTGTTGTTGGTAGACAGGCAGCAGATTTTTGATGATTATGTCTACCTGTTCTTGTTCTGAAGGCCGATTGATCATTTGGGCGGCCTTGGCCCTCCACCTCATAAGGAACGAGGAAAAGGGTTCGTTGTTCTTTTGTTTGGTGGTTTCCAGTTCTCTCCGAGTAACATCCACTTCTATATTATAGTGGTACTGCGTGTTAAACGCATTGCACATGTCTTCCCAGGTCTTCATTTTAGTCCGATCCAGGCTGACAAACCATCTTAAAGCAGCACCAGTCAGAGATTGTTGAAACAACTGAGCAAGGAGCTCGCTGTTCAGGTCAAACGGGTTAAGGGCACCCACATACATTTTCAGGTGCGTTTTGGGACAAGTGGTTCCATCAAACTTGTCCATGTTAGGCATCTTGAACTTTGTTAGCAATCTTGCTTCAGGGAACTGTTGACGCGTAATTTTATGCCCCCACCTGACCCGATGATGATATGAGGATAAGAGATAAGGCATCACGATCAACCAGAAGTGTTTGAACCAGAATTGAATCAAACCGGCCCAAAGGAGTCTGACCCACGTTAGGGTTGCGTCACGCAACTATTACCTGCGTTACGGCACTCTTAGTTGCGTCACGCAACTCTAACGAGGCTGACACCTCTGGCGCGTGCCCGTGCAACGACCTGCACTGTTTGTATGGATACGCAGCAACTGTACAAAAAGTAAGTTGCATCACGCAGCTTACGGGTGCGTTACGCAGCTTCTACCTACGTGATGCAACTATGCTCTGTTGCCCTAGCCATATAAATATAACATTTTACATTAAAAACGAGACTTTTTTGCACTTTCTCTCATTTTTCTCAAAAAATCCTAAAGCTTTAAACTAAGTTTTCGATTAAACGGCTAGGGTTTTCTTCCCCAATAACTCAAGTGAGTAAACTTGAGGAAGATCAAACCATTAACCATTTAGTTTTGAAATCAAGAAGCATAAAAAAATATAAGAAGAGAAAAAGAGAGAAAGAGAGAAACACTTGGTTCTGTGAAAAACTTGACAATTACATTTCTGGAATCGTGAAAAAACGTCTCTAAACTAATCTCAGTGCATGCAATCCTCAAATCTTAGGGCTAGGTAACTATTCTAACCTCTATTTTTCATTTCTAGTCTTTTGTTTCTTAAAAATCTCATTTTCATAAGTATTTAGTTGATTTGTGATTGGTAAAACGTAATTTTGCCCACTGTTGGACTTTTCTGAGTTGTGTTTAATCACTTTTGACAAAAAGAACACGTAAAAAAAGGTAGTTTGAAAGGTAGTTGCGGACCAGAGCAGCCACGTCACGCAGCTACTACCTGCGTGACGCGACTGTTCATGTCCAAAAGCCCTTAATCTGGACTGGACCACTCGCGTGACGCAGCTGTTCGTGTACTTAATTTCCATTTTGGTTGTATATTTGTATTTGACATTTCGCTATGAATAAATAATCAATATGTCTGAGTATTTTAATAATGTCACAAACAGTTCTGTCACGTAGCTAGGAGTTCCGTCACGCGACTGTTCTTCATAGAACAGCTGCGTGACGAAATTATTCCAATTTCCAGGACAATAACAAGAGTTCCATCACGCGACTGTTCTTCATAGAACACCCGCATGACGCGACTGTTCTAAAGTTCCAGAATAAATGGTAAAGTTCCGTCACGCGACTGTTCTTCATAAAACAGATGCGTGACGCGACTGGCTTTAAATTTCAAAATATTTTATTTTTCCCATTTTAATTTTATGTCATTAAGTAGAATTTTTAATCTTAATCCGGAAAATGATCAACAATGGGCAAATTAAGTCTTAATCAAACCAAATCAATTAATTGTTTGTGATTATGAAATTTTAGGATTTGTTACTTATTGTTTATTATTGATTATATTATTAAACTCAGTTTGTGGCCCGCCTTTAACCATAAGGCAAGAGCGGGTCTTTTAATTATTTTTGCTATATATTGTGGATGAATGGTGGATGTGATGATTAATTTATGAATGAATGCAATGAATGAATTTATATGGGACGGTTAATTAATTTTCCACATAGGAACTCGGTTCGGTTTATTCGGGTTGGGTTTAAATAATTAGCTTTTCTAAAATAAAATCAATTAGAAATCGTAGGTTAAAAAGAGGCCGGTTTTTCGGGCGTCGGCTTCCAACGGGCCGACGTACCTAATTCCCTTACCTAGAATCGTACTTCGTACGCCTGACCAGTTTTTCTAAATAATTCAGCATTGAATAAAAATGGGTTAAATGGAGTCATTTAATAAAATTAAAAATAAAAACGGTCCCATTGCCGAAAAAATGGGTGGCGAATCAATAATTTATAAGACTGATTTATCGGCATCGCGTATCCAAAAGAGATTTTTATCACCTTTTTAAAAAAAAAAAACAAATAAATAACCAATAATAAATACAAAAGATGTTTTTCGAGATCCTTCCGGGGTTCGGGATTTCGGCGAAAACAGTTTGGCGACTCTGCTGGGGATTTTTGCACCCACTAATCCCCGGTTGTTTTTAATAAATAATTTAGTGGTTGCAATTAGGAATTGACTCTAAAAAGCCTACTTTTCTAAATAAAATTGGTTAGAAAAGCCGATGGAAAATTTTTAATCGTCCGTATGTGTTTAAAATGCATTCCTTTTTCTTTCTAGGATTTTTGCATTCATCCGCATTTCTCTCTTCTCATCTCATTCTACCCATACTACCCTTCGGTACTGGTGTTAAGTTTGACGGTGGATCTAGCCTAAACCATGCGATTTAGGTGCATCCATCCGAGAATTAACATTACTACCAACCGCAAGCCTAGTACCTCAAAGGTGCGTCAAAAGGAGTAGGCCCAACAAAGCCCGAATCCTGTTTGCGGAACCCAGACTTTGTTAAGCCCAATAAGACTAAAGCCAATGCACATAGTTAAAAGCCTGAGTTACTTCCTCTAAGGTGCACCCGATTCTGTTTGCTGTTGTTGTGCCGCATTCATTTCCGAGAGTTGAAAACGTCAATCTCAAAACCCCCTGTTGGTTGTCGAGATTAGACCAATTCCTAGGAAACAGATGTCAGAATTTTATACCAACGGAATCCGTGTGTGGGAGAAATAAGGTTGGAAGGCATGCATTTCCCAACTCCCGTTCCCCTGTATGTTATAAACTGTACATATGTTATGACATTCACGCATCATGTAACATTTTCTTTTTCAGCCATGCATTAATAAGAGCTAATGTCCGGTATGGACATTTGACCTTGATTTTGAGACTGGATTTCAAATTCGTTTTGAATAATATTATACATTAACTTAGAGTGAATCAATACCCAAAAGGAAAGGGAGATATAAGGGGGTTGCGATTCCTTTGTATCTTAACATTTCTCGCATTATCTGAAAATAAGTGAGAGATTACAAAATTTTGTAACAAAATAAAATGAAGGTCCTGCTTGGGGCCATATGTTCCAAGGCAAAAAGTAAGGATACAAATACACAATAAAAATAATAACAAGATAAAATCCCGCTCGGAAATTCTTTCATTTCGAGGCAAAAGTTAGGGATTTGAGAGAAAATAGTTGATCGTAAATCTAAAAGGAACGGTCGACGACAGATAATGCCCGAAATGTTCAAATACAAAATAAGTTATTGACGTATTATTCATATCGAATTTTTAGTCCAGTCGTCGAAATCGAGATCTTATTTCCATGCTGGCCTTAGCACATTAGAAATGCATTTCGCATCCTATGTGCTTTCATTTTTGCATGCATACATGCAGGACCCTCTTTAACTCAGAAATTTTTTGTCAGAATTGATCCTTCTCGGGAAAGTACTTCGAGAGCTTGGAACCGACGTCCTGGTCAGTGTTTAGTCAAAACATCCCCAATCCCTGAGTTTATTCCGGTCAGTTCAGTGAGCTATTCAAGTTCATCAGATTCAGAGCCCGATTCAGATCCAGTAGAAATGGCAGATGATATAGGGGATGAGCCCGGATTTTCACAAGCTCGGATAAGGACCATTGCTCAGATTGTAGCCGCTGCTCTCGCCCAAGATAGGGCCCAAAACAAAAATACTCCCCCTTCTAGCAGCCTGGTTGAAGAGAGGCAAATTCCAGATCCTGTGTCAGATAATCAAACCTCTGTGGGAAATACTACCCCCGTCGAGAATGATGTGCTCAAGCAACTTGCCGAGCTGAAAGAAAGATTTGACAAAATGGCTGCAGTAAAGGAAAAAGACCCGGTCACCAACTTTCATATAACCGAGTATGTTTTGCACCCAACCAGTTCTACCTCATTTAAGATATTCAAGCATACTATATTCGAAGGAGACAATGATCCCCGTTCTCACCTGTCCGAATTTCTCCGAGTTTCTCAGATGAACCGGTACAATGAGGAAGATGTTTTGCGAGCATTCCCGCAAACATTACACAAGGACTATCGGAGGTGGTATGATGGTCTAGATGAGGAGGTTCAGAAGAATTGGATCAAACTGCAGACCACTTTTCTCAAACATTTCAAGACCGATGAGAGCGATGAATTCGGTTTGCGTGATTTGGAGGGTTTGAGACAAGGGAAGGATGAAAGCTTTTCCGACTACTATAGGAGATGGAGAACCAAGTTGTATAGAGTTCAAACAAGGCCAAAAGACAAAGAGTTGATCAGAATCTTCAGTACGAGCTTGTTGTCCTTCTTTAAGGAAAGGATGTTAACCCAGCCTCTCACTGATTTTGCTTTGGTTCAAAGCGCTGGTTTGAACATTGAGGAGTTGTACAAGGAAGAAAAGAAGAAGAATAGAGGATTTGGCAACTACCGGACTTCTTATGGTGACAGAAATGCTGGAAGTAGTAACCAGAACCAGTCAGGAAACAGTAATACAGTGGGGGCAGTTAATGAAAGAGCTAGAAGAGAGTTCACCGATTTAGGAAGACCCTTGAGCACAGTGCTAAGATCATGTATCAAGAATGGAGTGCTGTCGAAGCTGCCAGTCGACCCGACTAAACCCGTGCGAGGGAGATATATGGACCGAAACTATGATTACCATCAGTGCAAGGGACATTCAACTGACGATTGTTTCAAGTTAAGGCACGATATCCAAGATCTAATTGACAGTGGGAAAATTACCAAGCCTTCGGAGAGGAACAAGCCCAGCACCAAGAACAACCTGCTTCCCCAATATCATTATAACTATCCACCCCGTAAGACTCAGTCGGGAGGATCAGTCAACGCGATCGGGAGTGGATTACCGGAAGAAGTGGTATTGGCAGAGGCTGAATGGGAAGAGCGGATATGCGCAATGTTGAACATATGGGATGACCGCAGTAGCGATGAGGAAGAGAAGATGCCAGTGAAGATTGAAATCGAGAAAAGCATCACGGTGAAGGTGGGTGATGTGCCAGAAGATGAGGATGAGCAACTCCAGCTTGCAATTCAAAAGAGCTTAGCCGACCAAGAAGAACAATGGTACTATAGCAGTGAAGAGGACGTGAATGAGGTAGGCGTCCAGAGTTTAATCCGCAGTGGGCGAGTATACAATCCCGAGAGCAGTGTGCAGGCTAAGGGAAAAGAGATTGCTGCTGATGGAACAAAGAAGAAAGTAACTGAGAAAGGTGGAGAGGAGCCAAAAGAGAAAAAGAAAGAGGAGGAGATAGTGAAAGGGCACAAGAAGCCTATCGAGGTTAGAGAGAGCAGTCAGAATAAGATACCTAGTGGGGTGACCGCCAGTTCGGTACTGAGTCAGTTGCAAAGAACAAGAGCAGATATTTCAATATGGGACTTGCTGATAGCATCTAAGGAGCATAGAGAAGCTTTACTTGAAGCCATGACTTTTGTCAGAGTGCCGGTTCGGATTCAAAGTGTTGATATGATCAACGTGCTACAGCGAAGAATAGGCGAGGTCACTTTCTTTGACTCAGACCTCCCACCAGAAGGAAGAAACCACTGTAAGCCATTGTACATCCAGATCGCCGTCAATGGACGTGATACCCGGAATGTAATGGTGGATAACGGATCAGCACTGTGCGTATGCCCGTTGAAGATGCTGTCTATGTTTAAAATTGAAGAGTCTGAACTTGAGCCATCAAATATGGTGGTCAAAGCCTACGACAACACCATGAGGAATGCAAAAGGAACTTTTAAAGCAAAGATATCCACAGGGGCCGTGGAAAGCTGGGTAGACGTGGTTGTGCTCGACATCTTAGCCAACTATGCTCTTTTATTGGGAAGACCCTGGCTCCATCCTTTAGGTGCAGTTCCATCCACTCTGCACAGAAAAGTAAAAATTCCATGGGCTACAGACGTGGTGACAGTCAATTCACAAGAGGATTTGAATGTGGCAACAGTGGAAGGCTTAGAGCTGGCGGTACCGTTATCGGGTTTTCATGTGGCAGTGATTGATGCGCCCACCACCAAGAGCAAGAGTGCAGTGAATAGAATGAGTCCTTTCTAAAGGAAGATGATGAAGAAGATGCATTGGCAGTACCACAAAGGTTTGGGTCGGGAGCTGCAAGGAAGGTTTGAACCACTCTCATCGGCATTGGGGCAGCAAGACAAGCACGGATTAGGGTATTCTGAAAATAGAAAGAAGGAAAGGTATGAGATTCGGTCTCCGGTCAGAGGGTCAAATTTGAATCATATCTTTTTCGTTCCACAAGCCGAAGGAGAATTTCAGAGTAGGGGGAAGACCTACCCCGGCTTGGAGATATTCATGACCGACTATGAGGAGAAGTTGATCAGGTCGCTCGAACCATCCTTGGACCAGCTGGTGGATGGAACTGAGTTTATGATGTGTATGACGGAAGCAAGCACTGAATCTGAGTGGTCAAAGAAGATATCAGAGTTTGAAGACTTTTTGGGGATTGGGGATGAAGCTTCCAAGCTGGTGCAAGAGCAGAAGGCTAAGACACGGATCCTCCAGTCGGTCCTAGCTGTTGAAGATGCCGAAGAGGCAGAGAGGAAGATATTGAAGGTGAAGCTAGCCGAAGAGAAGGTGGGAGCTACCCCGGGAGAGGAAGAAGATGCAGATCCCGATGAAGTAATCCAAGCAATAAAAAACACTTGTAATGAATGTATTGAACAGGCAATTAATCCTGTATTTTGTTTTTCTGATCCTTGTTTTGAGAACAATATGGATGGTTTTCCTCTTTTATTTCAATCAATGGAAGTGAACTTTGACTACTTGTTTTCTTGTTTTCCTGATTGTCACGTTCATGGCATTGATTATACCACACGCATATTTGACATAAATGCATTGCATCATTTTGCATTTAACTTAAGCACCACTGAAGATCCTAAAATAATCGAAATCGAATCAGACTTTAAACCTGAGCTTAGACAGGATCTTCAAGAATGCATTAGAAGAAATTCAGAGGTATTTGCCTGGAGCTACGCGGACATGCCAGGAATTGACAGATCAATAGCAGAGCACTTCATTCCTACTGATCCAAGCGTTAAATTAGTGAAACAAAAAAGGAGATGGGTTAGACCAGAGTGGCAGGATAAGATCAAAGCTGAAGTCCAGAAGCAGTTGGATTCAGGATTCTTAGAAGTAGTTCACTATCCGGAATGGTTGGCTAATATAGTCCCTGTGCTGAAGAAAGATGGGAGGATAAGGGTCTGTGTTGACTACAGGGACTTGAATAAAGCCTCGCCTAAAGATGACTTTCCACTTCCGCACATAGATGTTTTGATCGACAGTGCTGCCGGAATGGGATGTTATTCTATCATGGACGGATTCTCCGGATATAATCAAATACTGATGGCCTTAGTTGACAAGCACAAGACGGCCTTCACCACGGATTTCGAAACCTTTTGCTATAGAGTAATGCCGTTTGGACTGAAGAATGCCGGGGCAACATACCAGAGAATGGCTACAACGTTATTTCATGATATGATCCATAAAGGGCTAGAAGTATATGTGGATGACATGGTGATCATGACAAAAACACAGGAAGAACACGCAGAGATGTTGGAAAAGTTCTTTACACGGGTCAAGCAGTATAACTTGAGACTCAATCCTAAGAAGTGCGTATTCGAAGTAACGAAAGGGAAGTTGTTAGGCTTCGTTGTAGGACCTAACGGGATTGAGGTCAACCTAGATAAAATAAAAGCCATTCAGGATATGGAACCGCCAAGAACAGAGCGTCAGGTGAGAAGCCTTTTGGGTAAAATTTAGTACATTAGCAGGTTCATTTCGAGGTTATCCATCACCTGTGCTCCAATTTTCAAGCTACTGAAGAAGAATCAGCCAGTTAAGTGGAATGAGGACTGCCAGAAAGCCTTTGACCACATAAAGAAATACTTAATGAATCCACCGGTGCTTAGTTCACCAAGACCAGGAGAACCTCTGATCTTGTATCTGTCTATAGAAGATGCAGGAGTTGGAGCAATGTTGGTACAGTCGGACGCCGCTGGAGTAGAAAAGGCAATTTACTACATTAGCAAGAAACTACTGCCTATAGAGGAGAAGTATAACTTGGTGGAGAAAACATGTATGGCAGTAGTATGGTCAATAAAGAAGTTGAGGCCTTACTTTGATTCCTTCAAGGTCATTTTTGTCTCCAAAATTGATCCTCTGAAGTATTTGCAGAGAACGCATACTTTAGAGGGACGATTGTCTAAGTGGTTAATTCAAATGTCTAGCGTGGATGCAGAGTTTGTAACGAAGAAAACGGTCAAAGGCCGGGCTGTAGCAGAATTCTTGGCAGAGAATCCAATTACAAGTGATGAACCTTGGGAATTGGAGTTTCCAGATGAGCACTTACAATGTATCGAGACAGGGGCTTGGAAATTGTACTTTGATGGATCAGCCAACAGAAATGGAGCCGAAGCTGGTATTATAATTGAAGCACCTAATGGCGAGGTTACCACGATGTGCAAGAGACTGTTGTTCCCGGTCACTAACAATATGGCTGAATATGAAGCATGCATCATGGGAATGGAAACTCTCCTTGCATCCGGAGCTAAGGAGGTCGAGATAATAGGAGATTTGTTATTGGTTATTGAACATGCCAATGAGAGATGGAAGGTAGAGGAAGAAAGACTGAAACCATATGTCGAGTACTTGTTGAAGAAGGCAGCACTATTCGACAAGATCACTTTCACTCACATAGGAAGAACCTATAATAGAATTCCAGATGCCTTGGCCAACTTAGCATCGGCTTGGCAGGATTTGAGTAAAGTTCCAAAGAAGCCATTTATCATTACCACAGCCAATATCCCGTGCTATAAAGAACATTTTGTGAACCAGGTAGAGTCGGAGGAAGAACCATGGTTTACCGATATCCTGAGGTATATGAAAGATGGTACTTTTTCTGATGATGCGACAAAAGAAGACCGCGCAGTTCTCAGAAAAATGGCTTTGAATTATGTTCTAGCCGATGGTGAACTCTACAGAAGAGCTTGGGATGGGATGTTGCTGAGATGTGTGAGTAAGAAAGAGGGAGAAGACATAATGAGGAAGGTGCATGAAGGAGTTTGCGGTACTCATCTAAGTGGCATGTGCCTAGTAAGAAAAATCATGAGGCAGGGTTATTTCTGGATGCAGATGGAAGGTGACTGTGTTCAGTATGTGCGTCATTGCAAAGCTTGCCAATATCATGACAATAAAAGCCACTTACCTGCTGTTGAACTCCACCCGACAACTCCTTCCTGGCCTTTTTCTGCATGGGGTATAGACGTCATCGGCAAAATCTCGCCAGCAGCATCGAACGGCCATCAATATAAATTGGTTGCAGTTGACTACTTCTCTAGATGGATTGAGGCTCAATCTTACAAAACCTTAACCGCCAAACATGTTGCCAGATTCATTGAACAGAACATTTTCTGTCGCTATGGTGTTCCCCATCACATAGTTACAGATAATGGTTCTCATTTTCAAGCAGATGTTGGCCAATTGCTTTATAGATATAAGGTTGAGCATCACCATTCTTCTCCTTATCGCCCTCAGGCTAATGGTGTAGTAGAAGCTGCGAATAAGGAGATTAAAAGAATCCTATCAAAGATGTGTGAAAGGTACAGAAGCTGGGATGAGAAACTTCCTTTCGCGCTTTGGGGGCATCGCACTACATTCAAATCAGTAAACGGAGCCTCTCCTTTTGAACTCGTATATGGAATGGAGGCAGTTGTGAACCCCTCCCCCAAAAACACATAGGCATGTAATGCATATGATGAATGAGAAGAAATGCACGTGATGTGTGAGTCGCCACCTTGTTTAATTATTTTAGGGTAAACTAGGAAAAAACCCTAAGTGACTCCAATTTTAATTAACCTAGTTACTAGATTAATTACCCAATATCTAAGGCATGGTCTTCGAACCTGAGGTGGATCCCGAGACTATGTCATGCTGATGAAACTAACCAAAAAATGAATGCTTTGCAAGATGATTGGACCAATGGAATGTTTAAGTGAGTTTGAATGATTGCGACTTGCCGCTCGGGGTTAAATCCCGAACGTGCCTACGTACTTCCGTTTGAATGGAAGATCAAAGTCAACGTAGTTCGATGCGCCTCTTTTAGAGGGCTTTGAATTGGGATGCTTTATGCATGAGTGTGTGTATGCTTCGTGCATTTTGTTTAGGCTTTTGCCAAAAAATTGATTGATTTGATGTTTTAGGCATTTGATGCCTAAAATGTTGATTTTGATGGCTTTTAGCCAAAAAGAGTGATTTAGGCAATTTATTGCCAAAAATTGGTTAGGCGATTTGTCGCCAAAATGATTAAGGCATTTGTGCCAAAAAGAAGTAGACTTAGGCAATTCATTGCCAAAAGTTGATGATTGGGCGATTGTCGCCAAAATTGATTACTTTAAGACAATTTATTTGTCAAAAGCAATGGTTTGAAGGCTTTTAGCCAAAATGAATTGATTTAGGCAATTGTTGCCAAAAGTTGAATTAAGGCTTTTAGCCAAAATGAATGGATTTAGGCAATTGTTGCCAAAGGTTGATTTAAGGCTTTTAGCCAAAAGAATTTAATTTAAGCGATTTGTCGCTATAAAAATAGTTAATTTTCACTTATAGACAATTTGTTTGTCTAAAGCGATTAATTAAAGGCTTCTAGCCAAATTTCTTTGATTTATGCGATTTGTCGCTATGCAAGATTAACTTTTCACTTATAAGCAATTTATGGGCTTTAAAGTGATCAATTAAATTGAAATATAGGCAATTTATTGCCATAAAAAAAACGTGTTTAAGTAGGACCTTTTAGTCACAATCATTGATTAACTGGACTTAGGCCAAGAACTGTTCGAAATAAAGGCAATTTCACCATAGTTATTGATTAACTAGGCTTTTATAGCCAATATTGTCGGATTTAAGCTTTTAATACCACGATTATTAATTAACCGGGCATCTAAGCTTAATTTTATTTAATTGAGGCAATTTGTTTGCCTAGTGGATGATATGAATGCATTTATGCAGTTATGAATTAGGAGGAGTAGAAGAGAAGCATGCATGTAATGCTAAAGTTAGATAGACAAAGTTTAGTTTGTGTACCTGATTTAGTCGACGGCCACTTCTTAACTCCAGGTTAAGCTCCTCGTTAAGGGAAATATTAATTAAATTGGAAATTTAATGACCACTTAATAGAGCAAGAAAGCAAATGAAAGCTAACTAAAATAAAATAAAAATGCAGAAAGCGATAAAAGAATCGCAAAGAGCGCAAAGGGAGAAGAGAGGTCCGTCAACACAGACTGTGTCTCTCAATGGAGCCCCCAGGGCCTCTTTTTATAGAAAAAAACGTGCCCCTGGGCGCGTCTGCCCGCCCTCGAGGGCGGGCATGTCCGCCCTGCCTGGGCGGTCATGTCCGCCCACTCTGGGCGGGCATGTCCGCCCGGCCTGGGCGGTCATGTCCGCCCGCTCTGGGCGGGCATGTCCGCCCAGGTTGGGCCGGCGTGTCTTTTTTTCGCTCCGGAGGCTTTTCCGGGAGTTCCGGACTTCCAAAAAATATTCCAAGACCAGTTCCGTGATCCTCGTAATTTTTTGGACATTTCAAGTACCATATTGGCACACTTCTGGTGAACTTCCAAAATGGTCTTTGGTCCGGCCGGACTGTTTGCAGTCTGGGAAAACTGGCTCTTTGAGCCTCAAAAAAATAGGTATTCACAGACGACCACAGCCGCCGTTAAGGGCCGCTGCCACCGTCGCGGCCGACAGACTTTCTAGTTTTTTCGTTCCGGAGGCTTCTCCGGCCGGACTGTTTGCAGTCCGGGAAAACTGGCCTTTTGAGCCTCAAAATTTGAGTATTCACAGTTGCCCCCCACTGGCTGTCATAAAAATGATTTATGAGAGCCAGTGGCTGTCTGAAGGAGGAAATTTTGAGGATGGGCAGAGGAGGAAACCCCGCCGTTGGTTTTTTTTTTTTTTTTTTTTTTTTTTTTTTTTTTTGAAATGAAATGATCAAATGCATGGATTTATGTTTGCAACTTAAAGATGTTTTTGCCTCTTTGAGGACTTAAAAAGAAATTTTGCCTCTTAGTGAGGGCTTGAAAAGAGATTTTGCCTCTTAATGAGGGCTTGAAAAGATTTATGCCTCTTAGAGGACTTGAAAAGGTTTATGCCTCTTAATGAGGGCTTGAAAAGAGATTTTGCCTCTTAATGAGGGCTTGAAAAGATTTATGCCTCTTAGAGGGCTTGAAAAGATTTATGCCTCTTAGAGGGCTTGAAAAGATTTATGCCTCTTAATGAGGGCTTGAAAAGATTTATGTCTCTTAATGAGGGCTTGAAAAGATGTTTTGCCTCTTAATGTGGGCTTGAAAAGATGTTTTGCCTCTTAATGAGGGCTTTGAAAAGAAATTTTGTTTTTTTTTTTTGTTTTTTTTTCTTTGAGAACCAAGGGTCCACCCTAAGTCGAAATGATCAAATGGCTTGGTTATTGGTTAGGGTTTCACCCTAGGTCTTGTGTAAAAGGTTAACCATTAACCGGGTTCTACCCTGGGTTTTTGTAAAAGAGATTGACGATGGTTGGGTCTCACCCTGGGTTGTGTATGTTTTTTTTTATAACACTTGCCCCTGAATTCGACTTGGAGGATTTTGCCCCCTGCTTGAGGGAATTGATGCCCTTATTATCTGAAATGGAATTTCTTCTTAATGAAAGACTAAAATTCCGTGATTACTTCTGTGATGGGAGAATGGTGAAGGTTCTTATCACTCCTTGCCCCCAGAATGGTGCTGACCATGGAACATTTCAAAACATTGGTGTTGTTGTACTTGTCCAAATCGATTAAGGAATCAAAGAGAACAAAGCCACTTATATGACTCGAGGAAACGGACAATGTGGATGACATCGCTCGTCTGAAAGGATCGAAGAAACGATGGTCCGAGTGGAGACGAGGTATTGAAGAATTACCTCTCAACGATTATATTTGACATTTTTTTTTTTTTTAGGGTTGTTTTGACATTTCCTCTCTCTCTTTTTTTTTTCGAGGAATAACTCAAAGAGTGACGCTTTCAAAACGAACTTTTGAGAATGACTCGATTTTTTTTTTTTTTGGCTCGTTGTGGAATGACCACTGGTGATGGAGACTTGATTTTAGAGATTCATTGGAGACTCGATTTAGAGACTCACATTTTTCTTGCAAGGAACTCAGTGATTCTTGAAAAAAATGATTTATATATTCCCAAGGAGAACTATGAAAGCACCTTTTTTTTTTTTTTTTTTTTACCTTAACTTTTGCCTAGTAGCCGCCCTTTCAGGTTTTTGACTCTAGCAGGCTCTTTGCCCTAATTTTTGCCTAGACCGCCCTTTCGGGTTTTCAGCCTAGCGGGCTACCCATTTTTGCCTAAGCCGCCCTTTTCGGGTTTTCGACTTAGCGGGTTTTGCTCTCTTTTTTTATTATATATTTTTTTTTATATTGGCAAAGAGAAAATGCTTATTTATGATGCAAACTTATGTTTGTGACCGCGCCTTTGTGGCTGCCTACGTATCTCCAAGAACTCTTCGGGGGATGGGGAGAATCAGGTCTTTCGTAGTTCCTTCCGGGATGCGAACTTCGTGCTCGGCTGGTGCGGAATTTATTTCCGACTTGATGTTAGCGCGGAATTCCTTTCCGTCTTGGTGCGAAATTTATTTCCGACTTGCTATTGGGGCAAAATTCAATTCCGAATTAATGCTGGTTATGGAATTCATTTCCGATTTGATTTCTTCGGGATTCCCTCCCGACTTGATTTCTTCGCGGGATTTCTTCCTGGCTTGATGTTTTTGCGGGATTCCTTCCCGGCTGGATGTCTTTGCGGGATTCCTTCCCGACTTGATGTTGATGCAGAATTCATTTCTGACTTGATTTCTTCGCGGGATTCCTTCCCGGCTTGATGATGTTGAATCAACTTATTGACTCGAGCTTTAGGCGAATCTGACTTTTGTTGTTGTAGTGGTTTTACCACTGGTTGACTGAAATATGACTTGTATTCATCACAAAGAGTTTTGAATACCCACATTGTGGTGGTAACTTGAGTGGCTTGAGTGTTGAAGAAGCTTTTATGCTTTGAGTTTGTGGTTTCGCCATGTTTGAATTCTTGAGGTTAATTTGATTCCTTTTCTTGAACTTTATCTTCCTCTGAATTTGAAACTTATTCCTCAATGGTTCTCCTCTCCATAAGGAATTTTGAGGAGACTCTTCCTTGAGAAGTGATCCTTGTTTATAAGGACATTTGTACTTGTGCCATGCTTGGCGCTTGATTTTCAAGGTGTTTGTTGTCATCCAATTTGTGGAAATGACTGCTTCTTTTAACTTGCTTTTTCAAAATGTGAGCAGCCGCTTGGTCTTTGTCCTTATGGCTGAAATGATTTGTCATCTACCCTTGATGGGCTTGAATTTAACGGAGAGCTTGCAGTTGACCCGTTTTTGACAACTTGATTTCCTGTAGCTTTGTCCTTGATTTCTTTCTTTTACGCAGAAGTTCCTTTGACCCATTTTTTTTCTTTTGCTTGTTTGCTTCCTTTTGACTAGGGGTTCCTTTTGTCCCGTTTTTCCTTTTGCTTGCTTAGAAACAGCCTCTCCATAAAGAATTTCGAGGCAACTTGATTCTGAGATGACTTGAGTAGTGTATGGATTGCATTGCGACTTCGTGCAGACCCAACCCAATTCATAACTTCTCTGTTCTATCGCTTTTAAGCTCAAAATTCAGACACCTCTCTGTCGAAGCATCTTCCATTCCTGGGTTTTCGGAGAAACCATTCTGGCCCTAACCCCTTCAATCGGCTTTGCCTCGGTACTGTTTGAAGTCTTGCGTACCCTTTGCTGGATCCTTTCCACGATTACCCTTCAAAACTTCCCTTTTGACGGTGCTTCTTAGGATGCCCCCAGCTTTGATTGATGCAGAGCAAATGAAAGGATGAATGCATTTTTCTTTGCCAATTTTTATTATCTCTTTTTTTTATCATCATTTTTTATTATTTTTTCGATTTTTTTTGCTTTCACAGGAAAGGAAAGAGTATAAACATGGTTTGGAACGTAAACTGCTCCCTTTTTATTGATAAAACAACATTTGTGTACAAAAGACACTTAGATTTACAAATGAAAACTTGAATGGAAATGAAAATGAAAAGAAAAGACTAGACCCTAAAAGATAGACTCCAGGTAAACTGTGATGGACTAGGATTGGATTGACTGAAGTGACTTTGTTCTTCTCGATGCTTAAATCGATCAGACATGTTGTTGTTGGTCTTGAACAATTCCTTTGTTCTTTTGGAGGTTTGATCGCAACCTTCTCAGACACAAACTTCATTCATTTCTAAGAAAAGTTCGAAAGGATCGATCGATTCTTGTTCAGCAATTTTTTTTCATTAATCCCATGGTTAGGCAAGGGATTGGTTGATATTCAGCTTGCTCTTGGGGATGATGGACCCATTGTCAACCAAGTCTTGTAGACGGTTTTTCAAAGTCCAACATGATTCGGTCTTATGCCCATGTCCTTGATGGTACTCACAGTATTCATTGGCTTTGAAATTCCGGGGCAGGGGGTTCGGTAATGGCCTTGCTTCTAAGGGCTTCAGTAAATTTGCTTTCACTGCTTCTCGGAACACCAAAAGGATTGGCATGCCGAGATCAGTATATTGCCTCCTTGGCTGATTGCTTCCCAAATTCCCAACACGTAAAGGATTCGTGGGGATTATACTGGCTATTTCATTTGTCTCACTGGACCCAGCATGATTCTGCTTCTTGTATGAGTATTCTTTGAGTTGACCCAACTGGATTAAGTCTTCCACCTTAGTTGCAGTCGCAATGAGCGATTGGAACGTAGGCAAGTACTGTGTTTGAAGCTGTGACTGGTAGACAGGCAGTAAATTCTTGATTATTATGTCAACTTGTTCTTGTTCAGAGGGTCGGTTGATCATTTGAGCAGCTTTGGCTCTCCACCTCGAAAGGAACGAGGAGAAGGGCTCGTTTTTCTTTTGTCTAGTGGTTTCCAGCTCCCTCCGGGTAACATCCACTTCGATATTATAATGGTATTGCGTATTAAACGCATTACAGATGTCTTCCCAGGTCTTCATTTTAGACCGGTCTAGGCTGACAAACCATCTCAAAGCAGCACCAGTGAGTGATTGTTGAAACAACTGAGCAAGGAGCTCGCTGTTTAGGCCAAACGGGTTGAGGGCACCCACATACATTTTCAGGTGCGTTTTGGGACAAGTGGTTCCATCAAACTTGTCCATGTTGGGCATTTTGAACTTCGTGGGCAGTCTTGCTTCAGGGAACAAGGACAAGGAGTCCATGTCCACTACTTCCTTGTGTGTCTTAAGAGCAGTAATAGACCTTTCCAGGAGTTCTAGTTTTTCTCTCATTTTCTGAGCTTCCAGCTCAGAAGCAGGCATGTCATCCAGGTTAAGGGCAGGGTTTGTTGGTTCAGCAGCAGGACCCTGATTAGAGGTAGTAGGTCCACTTCCCCCGGCGGAAGCCCCATTTCCATTACCACCGCCTAGTTCAGCTATTAGGACAGTCCTCTGGGCAGCCAATGCCTCATTCATTCTAGCCTCCATTCTGGCTTCCAGTTGTTCGATGAGGTTTTGGATGTCAGTGAGTGATGCCATTGGTGCAATCGGGGTTGTTGGACTTGTGGGTGAGAGCTCAGTTGGTGTTTCGGGTACAGGTGATCTTTGGAGGGGTACCTGTAAAAGGACATAGTCAAAATGATTAGACTATCCTATATAAGGTGTTTTCATAGGTTATGTGAGGTAGGGTAGTGTTGGTATGCTAGGACACCTAGGGTAGGACCCAATGGGGTGTGATATGTAAGGTGGAGTGTTTAGGGCTGGACACCTCGACTTTTCGAAAGGCCCTAAGTTCTCAAGAAAAAAAATTGGGCCTTAGGGGCCAAAATGTGAATTTTTGGGCCTTAGGCCAAATTGGGAATTTTTGGGCCTCTGTGGCCAAGAATGTGAACTTCTGGGCCTTAAGGGCCAAATTGAGAATTTTTGGGCCTCTGTGGCCAAATTGGAAATTTTTGGGCCTCAGGGGCCAAATTGAGAATTTTTGGGCCTTAGGGGCCAAATTGTGAATTTTTGGGCCTCTGTGGCCAAATTGAGAATTTTTGGGCCTTAAGGGCCAAATTGTGAATTTTTGGGCCTCTGTGGCCAAATTGGGAATTTTTGGGCCTCAGGGGCCAAATTGAGAATTTTTGGGCCTTCGGGGCCCAATTGAGAATTTTTGGGCCTTCGGGGCCAAATTGAGAATTTTTTGGGCCTTAGGGGCCAAATTGAGAATTTTTGGGCCTTAGGGGCCAAAATGTAATTTTTCAGGTCTCAGGGACCAAAAATGTGATTTTTCAGCTTTTGAAATGAAATGTTTTTTTTTTGTGAAGTATGGGATGAATGCGTGAATGCGCACAACATCACAACATAATTCATTTTTAATGGAATGATTCAGCATCATTGGGCGCATACAGTCCTAAAGGATAGGTTCTATAGGCTATGACACAAATAGAGAATTGGCTTATTAAGGGACCCTTGAACCTTGAGTAAGGATATACCTAACCACATGTGAAACAAAGAGTTTCGCGTGGGTTCAACGGTACGCATACTCATGGGCCACCCCCAAAAGGATTAGGGATGGTTTGCGGTAACAGGGAGGACGCTTTGGCTGTCCGTCGACATAATCAAAGAGACCTGCCGATCAGCGCTACTTGCTATCCAGACTCAGAAGTTTGAACAGAGAGAGAAGAAATTCATTTGAAATTTGTTTTTTTATGCAATGGAGAAAAAGATTCTCAATCGTGCAAATAGATCAACAAATTTAAATGTCTTAATCAAATTTGTCACTTAAGTTCAAAATTCCTCTCATCGAGTATTCTTAAAGAAAGAACACTCGATTTATGTCAAGGTACCCTGCAAAACAAAGCATAGTAAAGTAATGCCCTAAAGAAGGGCATGTTAGTTTATTCAACAATTGTAGTCCACTATTATGCAAAAAGATTACATAAATTCCCCAGCAGAGTCGCCAAACTGTGAACCCCTCCCCCAAAAACACATAGGCATGTAATGCATATGATGAATGAGAAGAAATGCACGTGATGTGTGAGTCGCCACCTTGTTTAATTATTTTAGGGTAAACTAGGAAAAAACCCTAAGTGACTCCAATTTTAATTAACCTAGTTACTAGATTAATTACCCAATATCTAAGGCATGGTCTTCGAACCTGAGGTGGATCCCGAGACTATGTCATGCTGATGAAACTAACCAAAAAATGAATGCTTTGCAAGATGATTGGACCAATGGAATGTTTAAGTGAGTTTGAATGATTGCGACTTGCCGCTCGGGGTTAAATCCCGAACGTGCCTACGTACTTCCGTTTGAATGGAAGATCAAAGTCAACGTAGTTCGATGCGCCTCTTTTAGAGGGCTTTGAATTGGGATGCTTTATGCATGAGTGTGTGTATGCTTCGTGCATTTTGTTTAGGCTTTTGCCAAAAAATTGATTGATTTGATGTTTTAGGCATTTGATGCCTAAAATGTTGATTTTGATGGCTTTTAGCCAAAAAGAGTGATTTAGGCAATTTATTGCCAAAAATTGGTTAGGCGATTTGTCGCCAAAATGATTAAGGCATTTGTGCCAAAAAGAAGTAGACTTAGGCAATTCATTGCCAAAAGTTGATGATTGGGCGATTGTCGCCAAAATTGATTACTTTAAGACAATTTATTTGTCAAAAGCAATGGTTTGAAGGCTTTTAGCCAAAATGAATTGATTTAGGCAATTGTTGCCAAAAGTTGAATTAAGGCTTTTAGCCAAAATGAATGGATTTAGGCAATTGTTGCCAAAGGTTGATTTAAGGCTTTTAGCCAAAAGAATTTAATTTAAGCGATTTGTCGCTATAAAAATAGTTAATTTTCACTTATAGACAATTTGTTTGTCTAAAGCGATTAATTAAAGGCTTCTAGCCAAATTTCTTTGATTTATGCGATTTGTCGCTATGCAAGATTAACTTTTCACTTATAAGCAATTTATGGGCTTTAAAGTGATCAATTAAATTGAAATATAGGCAATTTATTGCCATAAAAAAAACGTGTTTAAGTAGGACCTTTTAGTCACAATCATTGATTAACTGGACTTAGGCCAAGAACTGTTCGAAATAAAGGCAATTTCACCATAGTTATTGATTAACTAGGCTTTTATAGCCAATATTGTCGGATTTAAGCTTTTAATACCACGATTATTAATTAACCGGGCATCTAAGCTTAATTTTATTTAATTGAGGCAATTTGTTTGCCTAGTGGATGATATGAATGCATTTATGCAGTTATGAATTAGGAGGAGTAGAAGAGAAGCATGCATGTAATGCTAAAGTTAGATAGACAAAGTTTAGTTTGTGTACCTGATTTAGTCGACGGCCACTTCTTAACTCCAGGTTAAGCTCCTCGTTAAGGGAAATATTAATTAAATTGGAAATTTAATGACCACTTAATAGAGCAAGAAAGCAAATGAAAGCTAACTAAAATAAAATAAAAATGCAGAAAGCGATAAAAGAATCGCAAAGAGCGCAAAGGGAGAAGAGAGGTCCGTCAACACAGACTGTGTCTCTCAATGGAGCCCCCAGGGCCTCTTTTTATAGAAAAAAAACGTGCCCCTGGGCGCGTCTGCCCGCCCTCGAGGGCGGGCATGTCCGCCCTGCCTGGGCGGTCATGTCCGCCCACTCTGGGCGGGCATGTCCGCCCGGCCTGGGCGGTCATGTCCGCCCGCTCTGGGCGGGCATGTCCGCCCGGCCTGGGCGGTCATGTCCGCCCGCTCTGGGCGGGCATGTCCGCCCGGACTGGGCGGTCATGTCCGCCCGCTCTGGGCGGGCATGTCCGCCCGGCCTGGGCGGTCCGCCCGGCCTGGGCGGTCATGTCCGCCCGCTCTGGGCGGGCATGTCCGCCCAGGTTGGGCCGGCGTGTCTTTTTTTCGCTCCGGAGGCTTTTCCGGGAGTTCCGGACTTCCAAAAAATATTCCAAGACCAGTTCCGTGATCCTCGTAATTTTTTGGACATTTCAAGTACCATATTGGCACACTTCTGGTGAACTTCCAAAATGGTCTTTGGTCCGGCCGGACTGTTTGCAGTCTGGGAAAACTGGCTCTTTGAGCCTCAAAAAAATAGGTATTCACAGACGACCACAGCCGCCGTTAAGGGCCGCTGCCACCGTCGCGGCCGACAGACTTTCTAGTTTTTTCGTTCCGGAGGCTTCTCCGGCCGGACTGTTTGCAGTCCGGGAAAACTGGCCTTTTGAGCCTCAAAATTTGAGTATTCACAGCAGTGTTACCGATAGAGCTCGAAAAGAAGTCCCTCAGGGTTTTGGTAGAAGCTGGTCTGACCGAAGAAGAATGGGTCAAGAAGAGATATGAAGATTTGGCGCTCCTAGACGGAAAAAGACTGAATGCTCGATTCCAGGATCAGATGAGAAAAAGAAGAATTGCTCGTTTCTACAATAAACGGGTACATCCAAGGGCATTAAAGAATGGAGATTTGGTTTTGATCAGATTATTAGATCACGAAGCCCAGAATCATCCTGGTGGGAAATTTAAGCCCAACTGGCATGGACCATTCAGAGTTCACAAGTTATTAGCAAAAGGCGCCGCTGAATTAGTCACCATGGAAGGGAAGCCTGTCAACCGAATTATCAATTAGGATCAAATGAAGAGATTCTATGTCTGAAATGATGATTTCGATTAAAAAAAAAATTTTAGCTAAGTTGAAAAACCCGAAAGGGCGGCTTAGGCAAGAATTAAGCTCGCTAGGTTGAAAACCCGAAAGGGCGGCCTAGGCAAAAGTTAGAGCATAAATAAAAGTAAAATTTTCGGGATCAACGCATGGTGCTTAGCTTAAATGCGAAATATATGCCATGCGTTCGTGACAAATTTGCGAGGGGTGACTCAATTCCATCAACTTGATTCGAAGGAGAATAGGAAATCGAGTAGTTAGAGCAAATGACCATTGTATTGAAATAAGTTCTGTTTACTTCTGTATAATGTTGAAAAGAAGTAAGATCAATAAAGGATTTGAATTTCAAAATTTTTCTTTTTGTTCCGGGGTTGTGGTCGAAGAATGCAAGACCTTCCTCTCTGCTTATTTAAATAAAGATCAACTCATTTGGTCTAAAAATGTTCCGGCTATTGTCCTGCCTAAATAATGAACTCTTTTAAGACGTTGATCAGAGGGACGAGCACCATTTTCTCAGTGATTTCCCCGGAAAGATCAATATAAAACCTTGAATAAACCTTAGTACACATATAGGTTCATGCATACATAAAGAAGTTACATTTGTTATTTTTGTCTGATTTGTGCAGGTAATAAAATAGTCTCCCCATTCTTTGTTATTTCCCAGTGTAAGCTTTTATCCTTACAGAATAATCTCTTTCTTATGAGCTTTCATTTGTTAACCCAAGGGCAGGAGGCCCAAATAACTAACGCAATAAACGATTTCGAAAGAAAAAGTTTGTTGTCTGTTGTTGATTCATGTCTGCAGAAAACAGGAATTAATAAAGACAGGGTCATCAGGATCATTAACTAAAAAGAGAGCAGATACATTCAAATAAAAGTTCATGGCCTGAGTACAAAAGAAAAAGCAACAAACAACAATTTATTCTAGTAGGGCCTATCAGCAGAGGCCAATTTCCACAAGAGCATGATATCATTATAGGGTAAAGAACCAGTTGGCATATGCGGGTGTCATGGTGACCTGCATCGTTCCTTCATCTAAATACATGGTATTTCGATTTAGCCAACGGTCAGCCAAATTGGTCAACAGATGTGGCGTTATCAGACCACTCTCGAAGTTATGGACTCTGGGAACACGCTGTATCATCCCATACTGACGGCTGATCCTATCAGGGAAATAGGCCATGGAACGGTCTAGACTGACATACAACACATAGTTGAGATTCATACTTCCGGTCGTGACCAGTCTAATCCTCCACCAAGGACAAGTCCACCGAACTGTAGGGTTACCCCCAAAATCGAAGCGTCTCCGAGACCGAGATTGGAAGCTGGCAGCCCCATAGGTCGGAATTAAGCGAGCTGGAGCCGGAGGAATCAGGCTTAATTTGTCCAGAGACCAGGTTTGCAATAGCAGTGGACAACCGCAATGATGAACATAGAAGTCAGTGATGTGAAGGGCAATATCCCTGACCCAACACATTGTTTTTCCCATGATCATCATAAAGACAGTATGATGATGCAATTGCATGTCACGAACAACGGTCAGAAGTCGAAAATCTCCAATTCCAGGTTGGCGATTTTTCATGGCATACACATTCAACAGCAAGAAGCAGCAAGCTCGAACCCAAGGGAGATCTAGATCAGTGGACAAAACCCTGTTCAGGAAAGATTCCAAGGGAAGGCCTTAATCCACATTCATGCCATCAAGAAGGTAAACCGGACACAAGGCCGCAATCTCAGCTAGATCATACATAGGACCTGGGGGTAAAGCCGGAGTCTCGTCTTGATCAGGATGATGATCCATCACGGCACACATTTCCTCGTAGGTCGGAGTCACTTCAAAGTCTTCAAACCGGAAAACCATGGTGCTAGGATTAAAACGAGTAACGAGCCAAGACAAGAAACCATAGTCAGGTTTTAAATCTTTGAAGTATTTCAGCCAAACGAGTTGGTTCATAGGAGGAATTTGCCATAGATCGTCGGATGGATTGGACGAAAGATGAGACTTGGCTTCTGAAGGCCATGAAAAAGGATTATCCAAGAAACTAATCTGCTATGAATGCTGGATGTGAAGGAGATGTGAAGGGAAACCTCCATTTATAGAAGGGTCAAGGAACCGACGAGCGAAGCATCGTCATTATTCGACTTGATGCCTGCTGTCAAGGGTAGTTGGAAAGTTATTCATGTATGGACTGCTTGAGTTGGTGAGTGTGAATACCCAAATTTTGAGGCTCAAAGAGCCAGTTTTCCCAGACTGCAAACAGTTCGGCCGGGCCGGAGGCCATTCAGAAAGTTCACCGGAAGTATGCCAATATGGTACCAAAAACGTCCGGAAAATTACGAGGATCACGGAATTGGTCCCGGAATATTTTTTGGAGGTCCGGAACTCTCGAAAAAGCCTCCGGAACGAGAAAGTAGCAAACCCACCGGCCCCGGTCTTCATTCCAACTTACTCAGTCTGTGTTGACGGACGCTCCTTCTCCCCTACGCTCCTTGAGATTCTTTACTGCTTTTCTGCATTTTAATTTAGTTTTATTGCTTTCTTGCTTTGTTAATTAGTCACTAAATTTGAATTAATTAATATTCCCTTAACGAGGAGCTTAACCTGGAGTTAAGAAGTGGCCGTCGATTAAATCAGGTACATAAACTAAACTCTATCTATTTAAATTTAGCACTTCATGCATGCTTCTCTTCTACTCCTAATTCTACAACTGTATAAATGCATTCACGTCATCATTAGGCAAATAAACTGCCTCAATTAAATAATTTTAGGCTAGATGCCCGGTTAATTAATAATCGTGGTATTAAAGCCTAAATCCGACAATATTGGCTAAAGCCTAGTTAATCAATAGCTATGGTGATCGCCTTTATTTCGAACAATTCGGCTTAAGTCCAATTAATCAATAATTGTGGCTAAAAGGCCTTAATTAAAACACGTTTTCTTGGCAATAAATTGCCTACATTGCAATTCAATTGATCTCTTTTGGCAAACAAATTGCCTATAAGTAGATTAACCATCTTTTTTAGCGACAAATCGCTTAAATCAAAGTTTTGGCAAAAGCCTTCAAATAATCACTTTTGGCAAATAAATTGCCTCAAATCAATCAATTTTGGCGACAATCGCCCAATCAACACCTTTTGGCAAACTAATTGCCTAAATCAACTGTTTTGGCTAAAAGCCTTTAAATAATCAATTTTGGCGACAATGCCTAAATCATATCAATTTTTGGCAACAATTGCCTAAATCAATCTTTTGGCTAAAAGCCTTAAATCAACACCTTTGGCAACAAATGCCTAAATCAAATCAATCAATTTTTGGCAAAATGCCTAAACAAAATGCACAAAGCATACACACACTCATGCATTAAGCATATCCATTCAAAGCCCTTTTAAAAAGGCCTATCGAACTACGTTGACTTTGATCTTCTATTCAAACGGGAGTACGTAGGCACGTTCGGGATTTAACCCCGGGCGGCACATCGAAATCACATAAACATTTTCATTGGTCTGATTACATCATCTTCCTTGCAAAGCATTCATTCATAGGTTAGTTCATCAGCATGACATAGTCTCGGGATCCACCTCGGGTTCGTAGACCATGCCTTAACATTGGGATAATTAATCTAGTAATTAGGTTAATTAAAATTGGAGTCAACTTAGGGTTTTTCCTAGTTTACCCTAAAATAATTAAACAAGGTGGCGACTCATACATTCATTTGCATTTCTGCCCTTAGTCATATGCATCATATGCCCTGTGTTTTTGGGGTAGGGGTTCACAGTTTGGCGACTCTGCTGGGGATTTATGTAATCATTTTGCATAAAGTGGACTACAATTGTTGTGTAAACTAACCTGCCCTTCTTTAGGGCATTATTTTACTATACTTTGTTTTGCAGGGTACCCCAACAAAAAAAAATTTAAGTATTCTTTCTTTAAGAATGCTTAACAAGGAGAATTTGGACTTAATTGAACAGTTTAATTAAATCATTTTAATTTGTTGATTTATTTGCACGATTGAGAATCTTTTTCTCCATTGCATAAAAAATGAATTTCAAATGAATTTCTTCTCTCTCTGTTCAAATTTCTGAGTCTGGATAGCAAGTAGCGCTGATCGGCAGGTCTCTTTGATTATGTCGATGGACAGCCAAAGCGTCCTCCCTGTTACCGCAAACCATCCCTAATCCTTTTGGGGGTGGCCCATGAGTATGCGTACTGTTAGACCCATGCGAAACTCTTTGTTTCACATATGGTTAGGTATATCCATACTCAAGGTTCAAGGGTCCCTTAATAAGCCAATTCTCTGTTTGTGTCATAGCCTATAGAACCTATCCTTTAGGACTGTATGCACCCAATGATACGAATCATATCATAAACAAATTATGACGTGATGTTGTGCGCATTCATGACATATCATCACATTAAAAGAACATGGGATATTCTTTTTAGTCATGCACAGTTGGACAAAGAGTCGATCTACCTCACATCAGTTACCCTGATACACCAACCGCTGTACCTAATCCAACTACCCTTATCCTTACAGGTACCCTCTGTTCAAGTGCCAGCATCAGTGCTAGTCACACCCACAGTACTATCACCAACCTCACCAGCTTCACCAGCTACACCAACTTCACTTATAACTTCAACAACCCTACCTGCATCAATGGCATCAATCTCTGACATCCAAAACCTCATTGAACAACTGGAGGCCAGAATGGAGGCCAGAATGAATGAGGCATTGGCTGCCCAAAGGACTGCCCTGATAGCTGAACTGGGTAATGGTAATGGAAATGGGGCTTCAGCTGGGGGGAGTGGACCTGCTACCTCCAATCAGGGACCGGCTACTGACCCAACAAACCCTGCCCTTAACCTGAATGACATGCCTTCCAGAACTGCTTCTGAGCTGGAAGCCCAGAAAATGAGAGAAAAATTGGAATTGTTGGAAAGGTCAGTTACCGCCCTTAAGACGCACAAGGAAGTGGTGGACATGGACTCCTTGTCCTTGTTCCCCGAGGCGAGACTGCCAACCAAGTTTAAGATGCCCAACATGGATAAGTTTGATGGGACCACTTGTCCCAAGATGCACTTGAAAATGTATGTGGGTGCACTAAACCCGTTCGGACTGAACAGTGAGCTCCTTGCTCAGTTGTTCCAACAATCACTCACCGGTGCTGCTTTAAGGTGGTTTGTTAGCCTGGATCGGTCTAAAATGAAGACCTGGGAAGACATTTGTAATGCATTTAATTCACAATATCATTATAATATGGAGGTGGATGTCACTCGGAGAGAGCTGGAAACCACCAAACAAAAGAACAATGAACCTTTTTCCTCGTTCCTTACGAGGTGGAGGGCCAAGGCCGCCCAAATGATCAACCGGCCTTCTGAGCAAGAACAGGTAGACATAATCATCAAGAATCTATTGCCTATCTACCAGCAACAATTGCAGACCCAGTACCTACCTACCTTCTAGTCGCTCATTGCTACTGCTACCAAGGTAGAGGATTTAATCCAAATGGGGCAACTGAAAGAAGACTCAGGAACCTTAAAATACAAGAAGCCTAGCCAAGCTAGCAAAGTCCACGAAGTGGCAAGCATCACCCCCACGAATCCCTTACGTGTAGGAAATATGAGAAATAACAATCAGTCAAGAAGAACCTATACTGATCTCGGGATGCCAATCCTTTTAGTGTTCCAAGAAGCTGTCAAGGCAAACTACATCAAGCCTTTGGAAGCAAGGCCACCACCAAACCCATTACCAAGGAACTACAGAGCAGATGAATACTGTGAATACCATCAGGGTCACGGGCATAAGACTGAAGCGTGCTGGACGCTTAAGAACCGCATCCAAGACCTGGTGGACAATGGTTCCATTATTCCAAGAAGTAAGACAAACGTTAGCACTAATCCCTTACCAAACCACGGGGTGAATACTATTGTTTCTGACCAGGAATTGATCGATCCTTTCGAACTATTCCTTGAAATGAATGACATCTGTGTCCTGGATCTGAATGACCTAACTGAAGAGGTCGATGCTATAACCCGGAACGGGAGACAGTATGAACCATTGGTCTTGGACAAAGTCCAAAATAAACCTTATCAGAGGGTAGAGGAGCCAAAGGAAGACCCGGTACTTTCACAGCTAAAAAAGACAAAAGCTAAGGTATCAATTTGGGAACTTTTGGCATCATCCTTTCCTCATCGCCAAGCTCTTTGCAAGGCTTTGAGTCAACTGCAAACATCGGTGGAGGTTAGCCCCGAAGTGCTGGTATCTACCCTCACCCAATCATCAAAGATGCAAAGCATCGGGTTTTCTAATGACGACTTACCCAAGGAGGGAGGCAGTCACAATAATGCCCTTTACGTCACAGTTCAAACCAGAGAAAAGACTGTGCCCATGGTTCTCATTGATAATGGGTCAGCACTGAACGTCTGCCCACTGAGGGTAGCCAACTGTCTAGGGTTGGAAGAAACAGATTTCATTCCATCAGACCAGATAGTCAAAGCCTACGACAGCACCCGGAGGGAAGTGTTGGGGGTTGCTACGTTAAAGTTGGCAATTGGGCCAGCTATAATGGAGGTACCGTTCCAGGTAATTGATGTGCCTACTAGCTTCAACCTACTTCTGGGTCGACCGTGGATACATCATGCTAAAGCAGTACCTTCTTCACTGCACCAAAAGGTCAAGTTTCCTTATGAGGAGAAGGTTATCACTATCCAGGGGGATGACTACAGTCAGCTCAAGAAGCCAAAGGGCCAGCCTCTCTTTGAGGTCAACCCTGAAACTGCCAATTTACCCCTCTTGGGATTTCAATATGACACTGTGCAGTTCATAGAAGGAAAGACTACGAACTCTCGAATTCTCTTTGATTTCGGGATAGTGCAAATAAACTGCATAGTGCCTTTAATGCTTAAGATGTCCTATCTGCCAGGAATGATTATGGCAAGGTCCGGAAAAACATACCCCGCACTGCAAGCCTGGGAGTGTCCGGTGAATGAAGGGACCTATGGACTGGGTTCAGGCCCAATGATGAAGACCGTGCTGAGAGAGCTAGAAGGGGAAGGAAGGAGAGTATATAAATGCGGCCTTACCTTTTGACTCTGAATGGTTACTTCTGCAAACCGGGAGAAACGATTCCTTATCGTGGCTTCCAAGAACCATTTCGCTGCCCGATTGCTAAGAAGATACTGCCTGGGTTAGAGATATTCTCGGATGTCTGGGGCAACAAGCCCGAAACAATAACAGAGCAAACATAGTGCCGGTTCCTAAGAAGGATGGAAAGGTGCGAATGTGTGTGGATTACCGAGATTTGAACAAACCATGTCCGAAGGACGACTTCCCCCTGCCGCATATTGACTTGTTGGTGGACCAAATGGCTGGACACAAGATGGTCTCCTTGATCGATCTTGCTGTCGGATACAATCAAATAATGATGCATTTACCAGACAAAGAGAAAACGGCATTCATCACGGAGTGGGGAACCTACTGCTATAGGGTCATGCCTTTTGGGCTCAAAAATGCCTGGGCAACCTATCAAAGAATGGCAACGACCATCTTCCATGACATGATTCACAAAGAAGTAGAAGTGTATGTGGACGATATGGTTGTCAAATTGAAAATAGCTGAAGAACATACGATAGCACTTGAGAAGTTCTTCCTTAGACTTTGAAAGTACAATTTAAAGCTCAACCCGGCAAAATGTCTGTTTGGAGCTACATCCGGAGTATTTCTAGGGCATATGGTCAGTCGGAAGGGCATAGAGATTGACCCTTCAAAAGCCAAAGCCATTCTGGAAATGCCAGCACCAAAGATGGAAAAAGAAGTTCGGGGTTTCCTGGGAAGGCTACAGTACATCAGCCGGTTCATTAATCAATTGGCCGATACTTGTGGTCCGATTTTCAAATTACTCAGGAAAGGAGTAGCCGTCAAATGGAATGAGGATTGTCAAAAAGCTTTCGACCAAGTCAAGCAATATCTGTTACCCCCGCCAGTTTTACAACCACCAAGGCTAGGAAAGCCTTTGCTATTGTATCTATCAGTGACAGAAGAAGCGATGGGTACAATGCTAGCTCAACAAGCAGAAGATACAAGGATAGAAAATGCCGTGTATTACCTCAGCAAAAGGATGCTAGAATATGAGCTAAAATACAATAAGATAGAGAAGTTGTGCCTGACTCTAGTCTGGGCCTGTACAAAGCTGCAGCACTACCTCTCGTCTTACACTACATACGTTATTTCTGAATCGAACCCCTTGAAATTCCTTATGGAGAGGCCGGTTCTTGACTGTAAGATGGCTAAGTGGGTGTCGGTGCTCGCAGCCTATGATTTAAAATTTGTACAACGGAAGGCAGTTAAAGGCGGAGCCTTAGCCGATCAATTAGCAGAATTACCGGTCGAAGACCAAATGCCAGAGGTAGAATTTCCTGATGAAGACTTATTGAGCTTGGAAAGTGAGGCCTGGGAAATGTACTTCGATGGAGCTTCAAACTACCATGGAAATGGGGTTGGAGTCATATTCAAAACTCCTTGTGGAGAATATGTCCCAATCGTAGTCAAATTAAATTTCGACTGCACCAACAACGAAGCCGAGTATGAAGCTTGCATAAAGGGGCTAAAAGCAGCCTTGGAAAAAGAGATAAAAGTCCTTAGGGTTTTCAGAGATTCCAATCTGATAGTCTCTCAAGCTCTAAGGAAATGGAAAATTAAGGAAGAGCGTTTGGTTCCTTACCTACAACGTTTGGATGAATTGGCTCAGCAATTTGAGGATTTATCCTTCCACTACTTGCCGCGAGCCAAAAATCAGTTTGCCGATGCTCTGGCTACTTTGGCCTCCATGGTTAATGTGGGGGGAGATCAAGTCATTCGACCTCTGACAGTTCGGCTACAGAAACAGCAAGCACATGTCATGAATCTAGTCGATGACAAGCCCTGGTTTTGGGATATACAGAATTATCTACAGAATGAAGCCTACCCGGAGGGATCCAACAAGACTGATCAAAGGACATTGAGACAGTTAGCATCTGGATATTGCCTTACCGGGGGAGTTCTGTATAAGAGAAGTTGGAATGGCCTGCACCTAAGGTGCGTAGACGAAGGGGAAGCTCAAACCATCATGGATTCCTTACACAATGGGGAGTCCGGTCCGCACATGCACGGGATAGCCTTGGCTCGTAAAATCATGAACCTAGGTTATTACTGGTCAACCATGAACGCAGATTGCGTAAGGCACGCGCAGAAGTGCCATGAGTGTCAAATTTTCGCTAAGCTGCAAAGATAGCCCCCGGTCAATTTGAATCTTATTGCTTCACCATGGCCTTTCGCAACCTGGGGCATAGATGTGATCGGAAAAATCCACCCAAAGGCTTCCAATGGTCATCAATTCATCCTGGTTGCTGTTGACTATTTCACTAAGTGGATCGAGGCAGCCTCTTATTCGGTCTTGAATGACAAGAAGGCAGCGCAGTTCGTTCGTACTAACATCCTTTGTCGGTACGGAACGCCATTTGAAATCATCACTGATAATGGGTCCCACTTTGAAAGCGAATTTTCGCATTTGTTGAAGGAAAAGAAAATCCAGCATCATAAGTCCTCACCCTACCGTCCACAAACAAATGGGGCTGTAGAGGCTGTGAACAAGGCTATAAAAGTCATTTTACAGAAGACAGTTAGAAAGCACAAGGCTTGGCATGAACAATTACCAAACGCCTTATGGGGATACAGGACTTCAATCAGAGAGCCTACTGGGGCAACCCCGTATTCTTTAGTATATGGTATGGAAGCGGTATTGCCTATTGAGCTGGAAGTTTAGTCGACAAGGATTATCCGGGAAAGCCAGATCAGCGAAGCAGATTGGGCTAAGAACCATCATTTGCAACTCTTGGGTATGGACGAAAAGCGATTGCGAGCAATCCACCAAACTCAAGTTTACCAAAGAGGAATGGCAAGGCATTTTAATAAGAAGGTCAAAGACCGAGAACTGGAAGAGGGTTGTTTGGTTTTGAAGGAGATTAGACAACCAGTCATAGACCCACGTGGGAAGTTTCGTCCTCAGTGGGCTGGACCCTATGTGTTGAAGAAGATATTGTTAGGCGGAGCCGTCATTTTGACTGATTTGGATGGTTTGGAATTCACTAACCCATGTAATTTAGATCAGTTAAAAAGATATTTTGTATAATAAGCATTGCATAATGTAAAAAGAGCTACATTAGACCTGATTCTCCTCGGAAAAAAAAAGAAATTATATATCGGAGATATGTAGGCAGCCCTCATTGGGCGCGGTCTAAACATTAATAAAAAAATCATTTCATAATTCATTTCTTCTTTGCCAAATAAAAAAAAAAAAGAGGAAAGAAAAGAAAAAAGTGAAAAAAAAAAGAGAAAAACCCGCTAAGTTGAAAACCTGAAAGGGCGGCTTAGGCAAAAGTCGAGGCCCGCTAAGTCGAAAACCCAAAAGGGCGGCTTAGGCAAAAATGGGTAGCTCGCTAAGTTGAAAACCCGAAAGGGCAGCTTAGGCAAAAATTAGAGCTTAAATAAATGAAGTTGGAAAATGCTTGGAAAGCTTAAAAGCCAAATGACATTCTCAATTTAAGCAGTAAAGTCAAACAATCTGGAGTCAAGCAGAAAGCAAAAGAGTCCAAGCGAAATAAACAAAGTCTAAGTCCAAGTCCAAAGCAAAAAAAAAAAAAAAAAAAAAAAAAAAAACATACATCCCAAAAATCCAAAGTCCAAGTCCCAAATAAAAAGTAAGGGAAAAACAATAAAAGTCCAAAAAGCCTATAAGAGTCTAGGTGTCCCGTCGCCTCTGTGTGGCAACATCCTCCGAGTCATCCCTAGTTGTCAAACTCTGTCCAACCTCGCCTGTCCGAGGAGCCAACACAATCTCCTCACCAGTCCCAACCTCATCATCAGCGTCAGTCTGAACCCAACCTTCGAGTGCACTCAGTAGTGCGGTCCTCCTTGGTCTCTCAATCGGCCAGACAGTGGCAATGAACTAGGCTCGATACTCAGGAGAAGTCTGAACACTGGCAGGATTAGGTAAAGGCCTAACCATATGATGATCTCTAACCCAAGCCCTAAGGACGGCTCGGGTAACACCCGGGGTAATGGCTGAATCAGCTGAAATGTCATCCATAATCGGAACAGTCTGATCTATCCCCATCTGCCTCAAAACGCGCGAAGCGCAGTACCAAGTACAGTGTGTAAGGCCTAGAAGGTAAACCCGAGTATGGCGAAAGCTAACCTGGATAAAGCGGATGATGTCATACCGGGCAATGAACCACAGTACCTCATTGGGACCCAACTCAATCAACCAAGAAGTCCATGCATCAGTAGACGGATGGGTGATCAGGATCCTCCGCATACGATACTGAGTGGGATTGTAGGGCAAGAAAGTAGGGGCAGCAACCACTTGGAGGTGGTCCTTCAACCAAACCTGAGTAATGGATACTTTCTATTACAAAGGAATGAACTAAAAGAAGAAAAGAATAAGGAAAAGGAAAGGGGAAATACCTGGAGAATAATTGGAGAGACCGTCCAGTCATCAAAGCCTAAAGCAGCTCTGTCAAGGCTCCTGATGGTCTCTGCCAGCACAATGCCGCCAATGCAACCCATATCCTACATTTGCCGAACCATGGGGCAAAGGCGCAAATCCCCAAAGCCTGGGTCCTAGTTGAATAAGAAACCGACCAATAAGCAGAAAACCAAGGCTCGCATTCTCAGCCTCATCCGATTTGGGTCGTCTGAGCGAGCCTCTGAAAATTCGTCAATCAGGGGCAGCAGAATTGCTTTCTGGTCATCAACAATCATAGCCCTAGCTTGTGGTCGACTGAACTGAAACAGGTTTTCAAATGACCGAACATACCCAATTTTTACCTCATGCTTGACTAAAGGGGCATTGGGGTCGCACCCTATAATAGCACAAAACTCCTCGAAAAGAGGGCACATCTCTTCCATCATGGCCCCAAATCGGAAAATGTGGGCCTTCGGGTCCCAAAGTCTAAGATAGGCCCGTAAAAAATCCCAGTCAACTACTACCCCCCTAAGAGTAAAAATAGGAGAAAGACCGTACCTCCCCAAGTTGATCTTTTCGACTTTGGAGAGACTCCTAGTCCAGCTGTGCATGCTGTGGTTAAAAAAGGGATTCATGTTTTTTTTTCCTGAGAAGAAAAGAAGGAAGAAAAGAGAGAAAAGAGAAGAGATAGCTGAAAATTGCTTTTCTGGCACAAATTTCGAGAAGGAATGAGTGAATTCTGAAAAAAGATAAAAAAAAACACGTTTTTATAGGAAAAAACGCGCCCGGAGGCAGCCGCCGGTGGCGGCGGCGGCCGATGCCATCGGCCACCGCAAAAAAAAAAAAAAATTTCCAGTACCATAAAAAAAAAGGAGGAGCTTTTTTATTTCAGTACTAAAAGAGAAAGAAAATATATATATTTCTTTTTTTTCCATAAAATGGGCTGAAAGAAAATCCTATTTTTCGCTCAAATTTGATAATCATGCATACATATGAAATTTTCAGTACTAACCAAGTGCAGGTACAGGCAAAGTTCAGTACAGAAATGCCAAAAAAAAAAACAAAGAAAAACAAAGAAAAGCAGGAAAATCTAGCAACTATCAGCGGCGGGGCCTCCTCCTCCTCTGATCATCAAAGGCTATATGAGTCCAGGCCGCAGTTAGTTCTTGCTGCATCCCGAGAACCAGCTCCATCATCTGATTGACCAACCCAACAGGAACTTATAAATCATACAAAGGAAAATACAAGTCGATATCAAATCTCTTGTGAATCCTTTTTGTGAGAGATTTTTCAGTCTTTACCTTAGTAATGTCCTCAGAAGGAAGAGCCGGGCGATCTACACTCTCCAAGGAGACCTCTCGAAGAGCTGGAGGGCCGTCGGGAGGATAGTAGGGAATGCTATATGGAGGACGTAGATTGGCCAGGTCTGGGTGAAGCGGCCTGGTAGCCTCCAAAATAGCCCGGGGAGCCCTGTAAGGACCAGCCGAGCGGCTAGGCCCGGCCCGAGACGAACCATCAACCGGAGTGGAAGAAGTGGGATCAGTAATAGGCCTCCTCCTTGGAGTCCTAGTCGAGGGGCCCGAAGCCCGAGAAGAGCGTGTGCCAAGCGGCTGGGAGGGAGCCGGTCTCTGAAAACTATCAAGCCGAGATCCAATGGGCTGCATCAAAGAGATCCTGCAGAACTCATCATAATCTCCTGCCATGATGAACTCCACATGTGGAATACCCTCAGTATGAGCAGCGGTGAGTGTCATCTGCTTACCCGCTCGCATATCCTCGGGAGGGGAATAAGGGACAGAACGGCAGCCTCTTATCTGAATATCCACTCTCTCGCCTAAATAATATTGCCGCAAGACGGGGTGCGACAGGACCACCCTCCGCCGAGACAAGGCATCTGACCGCTGGAAATCGGGATCAGCCTGAATCCAGCTCTGTAGACGGGCAGTCAACGGCCCTATTTCGGCCTATAAAAGATGCAAATATGTTAATAAATCCTTTTTATTTAACATATCTGAGAATCACTAAGCACATACCTGCTCCAAAGTGCAAGTATCAAAAAAGGCTCTCAGCTCCTTCAGCGATTTCTTGCGCCGAACGGTATGAAGGTTTGTTCAGTACCATCTCCAAGCCAAAGGCACCAACCCTAATCCAAGGTCAGTATGAAGTAGCTCTGGGCGAGTGTAAGGAAAGTACTCAAATGCCCAAGTCTGCGAAACAGAAAAAGAATCAGTGAAAAAGAAAAATCAAGACGAACAGAAAAACACGGAAAGGAAGAATGTTCTTTACATTACCTTCCAGAAGTAGTAGGTCCCGCTGAGTTTGCAGTGGCCTCGACTCAGATCACACATGTCGTCGTACATGCGGCTCAGAATAGCACCGGCCCAGTCATACTCCTCCAAATGGGCCAGATTTTCCAAACTCCTCAAGATAGAAGGATTAAACTTCTCTTTCCTGTTAGACCAGAAGGTCAAAGCAAACAGCAGCAACAAAGTGAATCTGGCCACCTGAGTAGCCGTCAGCTCTCCCTGCCTGTATCTAGCATAGATGTCAGGGGCCTGGAGGGATAACCAGCGTCTGGAAACGCTCAAAGCGGGAGTAGCAGAGCCTGGTTCGATGATCCGAGGCAGGTCTATCCCAATCAGCTCCACCATCCGATCGGGGGAGATCTCTGTCCTCCAGTCATCATATAACTCAACCGGCCGAGTACCAAAAGGGATCCCGGTGATCACAGAAAAGTCCACAGGGGCCACTGTCAACTCGCCCCAAGAAAAGTGGAAAGTATTGGTGGTGTCCCACCATCTCTCGGCCAAGGCACACAATAACTCCTTGTGGCTGCTCCGACCCATGTCAAAATGCCTCAGATAGCCCAGATAAGACGGATTGATAATTGCCTCAACTGGGTTATGTTGATCGAATATCTCGATCAGAATCTCGGCCACAGAGCTCTCTCCCACATCCAATTTAATACGGGAGTCCTAAAAGGTAAAGCAATCTAAGAGTTACTTCTCGGTTCCTTACTAAGGATAATATCTTAGTTCTACCCTAACATGCATACTAATAAAACAGTAAGTACAGAAAAAATTCACATTTTGGCCACAGAGGCCCAAAAAATTCACAGTTGGCCACAGAGACCCAACAAATTCACAGTTGGCCCCTAAGGCTCAAAAATCCACAGCTTGGCCACAGAGGCCCAAAGATCTACATTTTGGCCTCTAAGGCCCAAGAAATAATTAAAACATGCAAAGGTGAAAGGGAGCTTACCCGGGCATAGATGCCGGTTACGGAGGCGTGAGTGTCAGCATCCGCCGTAACATTGGCATCCTTGAGGGAAACCCCCAGAGACGCCAAAAAATCCTCGTCACTGCTGTGGCTCGGGGAAGTCATTGAGGAAATTGAGAGGATTTGAGAAAAGTCTTTGAGTTTGAAAGTTAAGAATGAATGAAAAGTTAGAATTTCAAGCTATTTATAAGCAAATAGCTAAAAGGCAGGTCTTCTGGACGTGTCCGATTTTCACCTTCAAAATTTGTGTTTCAGACAACCACCGACTCCCATAAATCTTTTTTTATGGTTGCCGGTGGGGGGCAACTGTGAATACCCAAATTTTGAGGCTCAAAGAGCCAGTTTTCTTGGACTGGAAACAGTCCGGCCGGGCCGGAGGCCATTCGGAAAGTTCACCGGAAGTATGCCAATATGGTACTTGAAACGTCCGAAAAATTACGAGGATCACGGAACTGGTCCCGGAATATTTTTTGGAGGTCCGGAACTCCCGAAAAATCCTTCGGAATGAGAAAGTAGCAAACCCACGGACCCGGCGGCTCCGGTCGCTGGAACATGGCGGCCCAGGCTGCCGGCCTTGGCCGCCGTGTCCGGCGGCACGGCGGCCAGGCGGCCGAAACAGTCTGATTTTGCCTATAAATACAGCCCCGGGTCTTCATTCCAACTTACTCAGTCTGTGTTGACGGACGCTCCTTCTCCCCTACGCTCCTTGCGATTCTTTACTGCTTTTCTGCATTTTAATTTAGCTTTATTGCTTTCTTGCTTTGTTAATTGGTCACTAAATTTTAATTAATTAATATTCCCTTAACGAGGAGCTTAACCTGGAGTTAAGAAGTGGCCATCGATTAAATCAGGTACATAAACTAAACTCTATCTATTTAAATTTAGCACTTCATGCATGCTTCTCTTCTACTCCTAATTCTACAACTGCATAAATGCATTCACATCATTATTAGGCAAATAAACTGCCTCAATTAAATAATTTTAGGCTAGATGCCCGGTTAATTAATAATCGTGGTATTAAAGCCTAAATCCGACAATATTGGCTAAAGCCTAGTTAATCAATAGCTATGGTGATCGCCTTTATTTCGAACAATTCGGCTTAAGTCCAATTAATCAATAATTGTGGCTAAAAAGCCTTAATTAAAACACGTTTTCTTGGCAATAAATTGCCTACATTGCAATTCAATTGATCTCTTTTGGCAAACAAATTGCCTATAAGTAGATTAACCATCTTTTTTAGCGACAAATCGCTTAAATCAAAGTTTTGGCAAAAGCCTTCAAATAATCACTTTTGGCAAATAAATTGCCTCAAATCAATCAATTTTGGCGACAATCAACTAATTGCCTAAATCAACTCTTTTGGCTAAAAGCCTTTAAATAATCAATTTTGGCGACAATGCTTAAATCATATCAATTTTTGGCAACAATTGCCTAAATCAATCTTTTGGCTAAAAGTCTTAAATCAACACCTTTGGCAACAAATGCCTAAATCAAATCAATCAATTTTTGGCAAAATGCCTAAACAAAATGCACAAAGCATACACACACTCATGCATTAAGCATACCCATTCAAAGCCCTTTTAAAAAGGCCTATCGAACTACGTTGACTTTGATCTTCCATTCAAACGGGAGTACGTAGGCACGTTCGGGATTTAACCCCGGGCGGCAAGTCGAAATCACATAAACATTTTCATTGGTCCGATTACATCATCTTCCTTGCAAAGCATTCATTCATAGGTTAGTTCATCAGCATGACATAGTCTCGGGATCCACCTCGGGTTCGTAGACTATGCCTTAACATTGGGATAATTAATCTAGTAATTAGGTTAATTAAAATTAGAGTCAACTTAGGGTTTTTCCTAGTTTACCCTAAAATAATTAAACAAGGTGGCGACTCATACATTCACGTGCATTTCTGCCCTTAGTCATATGCATCATATGCCCTGTGTTTTTGGGGTAGGGGTTCACAGTGAGCACTTAAACCCGCATTGATCAATAAAAAGGACGGTTTGTACAATCAGACGGTTGAATTTTTATGACCGTGTTAATCGCCCTGTCAGGTAAGTACTACGATCCACTTCTATTTAGTAATTGATTTTTTGTCATATTTCGTTTTAAATCCATTATTTTATTCTTTATTTATTTTATTTTATTTCATTTATTCATTTATAATAAATCGGTCCATGGATTGCTAACAAGGTGAACCACCTTTGTAAATAAATGGGACACTGCTATTTTGTGCTTTTGTGTGTTTATATTTTATTTTTGAAGGAATAGATCTCACAACTGTAAAGTATAAACAGGTATGGTGATATAATAAGAACAAAATGTTGTAAAAAAAAAAGGGAGAAAAGAAAAGGGTAAATAATATCATAAAAAATAATATAAATGTACAATCATCCTAAAAATAATAATAATATAATAAAATACTACTAAATATTCTAAATGTTCAAAAAAAAATGTGTCTGTAACGCCCCATTTTTTTCCTATATTTTAATAGTAGTTTACCGGTCTGTGAATAGTACCACCGGTCCGGAAGTTGGTATTATTTTTGGTCCTAAAAATTACTATTTATGTTTTATATTTTATTTAACATTTTTGGAGCATGTATGCATGGTTTTTATGGGTAGAAAGTAAGTAAGGAATATTTTTGGAGAATTTAGATACTTAGTGAATAGTGAATTATGGTGTTATATTAAGTAAGGAAATTTGAGCAATTATTTTTTTTATGGAGGAAAATTGAGGAATTATTTTTTATGGAATAAATTAGAGACTTTTGTGGAGATAAATAATATTTTGAAGGAATTTAATTGGAGAATATTTGGAGAGAAGACCAAAATACCCTCCAATTTGGAGAAAAGACCAAAATACCCCCTTAGTTGCTTTAATAAAACAACTATCGATTATTGAGCACCAACTTTTGCCTTCTTCTTCTCCATACACGTTTCCTTCTTCTCCTTCTTCTTCTTCTTCTTCTTCTTCTTCTTCTTCTTCTTCTTCTTCATTTTCTTCAATTCCTACTTAGTAAACACCCATCCAACTTGATTTAAGGCATAAATCTTAGAGAGTGAAGCTAGAGAAGTAATCTTTGGTGACTAATTTCAAGGAATTTGGTGATTTTCCTACTTGGGTCAAGTAAGTGATTTTATGATAAGTGAATTATTTTTGGATTTAGAGTTGTCTTTTAGCATATACATGCTTAATCATGCTCCAATTACTTCTTTTCTTTGTTTTCTATGTTTGATTTTGAGTTTCTTCCATGTAGAGGGTGGAGAGCCTTCTAATAAGGATAAAGGCAAGACCAAAGCTTGAGAAGCTTTGATTAAAGCTTGTTAAAGCTTGTTTTGAAGGTTAGTGTTCATAAACACACTTACCTTACTCAAATTTTGATTTTGTGCCTTTATGCTGTTATGTGTATATTTTGAGATTTTGTATGAAATGATTGGTTTGTTGAATTTTGGTTGCCATTACATGCTCTTGGATGATGTTTGATGAGTATTTATGTTGTGGTAGACATTGCTACCTTGTATCTTTGTGGTTCATGTTCCTTTCATGGCTAAAGTAAACTGAATTTGGGAAAAACGAGATTTTGAGTGAGATTTAGGACCATTTTTCGGTCCTTTCTAGTTTCCATTTTGTGAACCCCTCCCCAAAACATCAAATGCATGTGGATGCATGTGACTAAGGAAGAAATGCACGTGATGTGTGAGTCGCCACCTTGTTTAATTATTTTAGGGTAAACTAGGAAAAAACCCTAAGTGACTCCGATTTTAATTAACCTAGTTACTAGATTAATTATCCCAATGTTTAAGGCATGGTCTTCGAACCCGAGATGGATCCCGAGACTATGTCATGCTGATGAACTAACCGATGAATGAATGCTTTGCAAGGTGAATGATGGATTAATGAAATGTTCATGTGATTTCGACTTGCCGCTCGGGGTTAAATCCCTAACGTGCCTACGTACTTCCGTTTGAATGGAAGATCAAAGTCAACGTAGTTCGATAGGCCTTTTTAAAAGGGCTTCGAATGGGATGCTTAATGCATGAGTGTGTGTATGCTTTGTGCATTTTTTGTTTAGGCATTTTGCCAAAGAGTTTGATTTTTAGGCATTTGATGCCAAAAGGTGTTGATTTTAATGACTTTAAGCCAAAAAGATTGATTTAGGCAATTGTTGCCAGAAATGCTTAATTTTTAGGCGATTGTCGCAAAAATGATTGATTTTAAGGCTTTTAGCCAAAAAGAGTGATTTAGGCAATTGATTGCCAAAATGAAGTTGATTGGGCGATTGATTTTTCAGTTTTAAAACCCAAAGATTGATTGAGTTTTAAGGCATTTTGCCAAAACTTTGATTTAACTGTAGGCAATTTGTTGCCAAAACATGATTGATTAAAGCTTTTAGCCACAATTATTGATTAATTGGACTTAAGCTGAAAATTGTTCGAAATAAAGGCAATCATACCGTAGCCATTGAAAGACTAGATATTTTAAGCCAATATTGTCGGATTTAAACTTTAATACCACGATTATTAATTAACCGGACATTTAGCTTAATCATATTTTAATCGAGGCAATTTACATGCCTATATGATGGTATGAATGCATTTATGCAGTTGTAGAATTTTTAGGAGTAGAAAAGAAGCATGCATGAAGTGCTAAAATTAAATAGGTAAAGTTTGACTTACGTACCTGATTTAATCGTCGACCGCTTCTTAACTCCAGGTTAAGCTCCTCGCTTAGGAAATATTAATTAATTTTAATTTGTTTAATTTTAATGTCCAAATATCACAATAAAAATGCAATAAAAATTAAATTAAATGCAAAAAGCGGTAAAGAAAACGCAAGGAGCGTGAGAGGGAGAAGGATTCGTCCGTCAACACAGACAGGGGGGTCTCAAAACGGAGCCCCAGAGCCGTCTTTTATAGGAAAAAAGTGACCCCAGGCGCCCCTATCCGCCTTCAAGGGCGGGCGTGTCCGCCCAAGCTGGGCGGGCGTGTCCGCCCATGCTGGGCGGGCGTGCCCGCCCCAGCTGGGCAGGCATGTCCGCCCAAGCTGGGCAGGCGCGCCCGCCTGGCTTGGGCGGGTATGCCCGCCCATGTTGGGCGGTCGTGCCCGCCCATGCTGGGCGGGCCTGCCCGCCTAGCTTGGGCAGGCATGCCCACCCCTCGGGCGGGCATGTGTGCCTTCTTTCTTTCTCTTTTTTTCTCGTTCCAGAGGTTTTTCCGAGAGTTCCGGACCTCCAAAAAAATATTCCGAGACCAGTTTCGTGATCTTCGTAATTTTTCGGACATTTCGAGTACCATATTAGCACACTTCCGGTGAACTTTTTGAATGACCTTCGGTCCGACCGGACTGTTTGCAGTCCGGAAAAAGTGACTCTTTGAGCCTCAAAATTTGAGTATTCACAGCTGCCCCCCACCGGCGACAATAAAAATGATTTATGGGAGTCGGTGGTTGTCTGAAACACAAATTTTGAAGGCGAAAAACAGACGCGTCCAGAAGACCCGCCTTTTGGCTCCTTTTTTTCTCTATAAATGGCTTAAACTTTCATTTTTCACTCATTTCCATCCTCTTTCTCTAAGGCTCTCTCTTAAATTCTCCCAAATCTCTCATCATGGCTTTCTCCGATTATGGCAGCGACGAGGATCTGCTGGAGTCTCTGGAGATATCTTTCAGTGATGTCGATCTCATGGCGGATGCTGATACTCACGCTTCTATGACCGGCGTCTTTGCCCAGGTACGCTTGCTTTGTTGGCATATTATTTTAGGCCAAATTGTGATCTTGGGCCTTAGGCCGAAATGTAATTTTTGGGCCTTAGGCCAAACTGTGATTTCTGGGCCTTAGGCCAAATTGTGATTTCTGGGCCTTAGGCCAAATTGTGATTTTTCGAGCCTTAGGCCAAATTGTGATTTTTCGGGCCTTAGGCCAAATTATGATTTCTGGGCCTTAGGCCAAATTGTGATTTCTGGGCCTTAGGCCAAATTGTGATTTTTCGGGCCTTAGGCCAAATTGTGATTTTTCGGGCCTTAGGCCAAATTGTGAATTCTGGGCCTTAGGCCAAATTGTGATTTTTCGGGCCTTAGGCCAAATTGTGAATTCTGGGCCTCAGGGGCAAAATTGTGATTTTTGGGCCTCAGGGGCCAAAATGTGAATCTTTGGGCCTTAGGGGCCCAGATGTGAACTTTTGGGCCTTAAGGGCCAAAATGTGAATTTTTGGGCCTCAAGGGCCAAATAGGGAATTTTTGGGTCTCAGGGGCCAAAATGTGAATTTTTGGGCCTTAGGGGCCCAGATGTGAACTTTTGGGCCTTAGGGGCCAAAATGTGAATTTTTGGGCCTGAGGGGCCAAATTGGGAATTTTTGGGCCTTAGGGGCCAAAATGTAAATTTTGGGCCTCAGGGGCCAAAATGTGAATTTTTTTTTTTTTGCTGTATTTCGGTACTGAACTTTGACTGTACCTGCACTTGGTTAGTACTGAAAACATGTATGCATGATTATCAAATTTGAAAGAAAATAGGATTTTGTTTCAGCCCATTTTATGGAAAATATATATATATATATATATATATTTTTATTCCTCATCTTTTCTCGAAAATCGAGCCAAAAGGCACTTTTCAGCTTTTTCTTCTCTCATTCTCCTTTTCTCTCTTTTTTTTCTTTTAAAGATGAACCATAGCATGCACAGCTGGACTAGGAGTCTCTCCAAAGTCGAAAAGATCAATTTGGGGAGGTACGGTCTTTCTCCTGTTATTACTCTTCGGGGTGTAGTAGTTGACTGGGATTTTTACGGGCCTGTATTAGACTTTGGGACCCGGAAGCCCACGTTTTTCGGTTTGGGGCTATGATGGAGGAGATGTGCCCTCTTTTTGAGGAGTTCTGTGCTATCATAGGGTGTGATCCCAATGCCCCTTTGGTCAAGCATGAGGTAAAAATTGGGCATGTTAGGTCTTTTGAAAACCATGTTTCAGTTTAGCCGACCATAGGCTAGGGCTATGATTGTGGATGATCAGAAGGCGATTCTGCTGCCCCTGATTGATGAATTTTCAGAGACTTGCTTGGACGACCCTGAATGGATGAGGCTGAGGATGCGGGCCCTAGTTTTCTGCTTATTGGCTGGTTTCTTATTCAACCGGGACCCAGGTTTTGGAGACTTGCGGCTTTGTCCCATGGTTTGGCAAATGGAGGATATGGGTTGCATTGGCGGTGTTGTGCTGGCAGAGACCATTAGAAGCCTTGACAGAGCCGCTTTAGGGTTCGATGATTGGACAGTTTCTCCCATCATTCTCCAGGTATTTTTCCCTATTATCCTACCTCATTCTTCTTCTTCTTTTTAATTTGTTTCTTCGTAATAGAAAAGATCCATTACTCAGGTTTGGTTGAGGGATCATCATATGGTTAGGCCTTTACCTAACCCTGCTGGTGTTCAGACTTCTCCTGAATATCGGACCTGGTTCATTGCCACTGTCTGGCCAATTGAGAGACCGAGGAGGACTGCACTGCTGAGTGCACTTGAAGGTTGGGTTCAGACTGTCACTGGTGATGAGGCTGGGACTGGGGAGGAGATTGTGCTGATCCTAAGACAGGCGAGGTGGAGCGGAGTTTAACAGCTAGGGATGACTCGGAGGATGTTGCTCCACGGAGGAGGCGGGACACTTAGACTCCTATAGGCTTTTGGACTTTATTGTTGTTTTTTTTTTTTTTTTTACTTTCTGTGTTGGCTTTGGATTTATCTTTGGATGTATGCTTTACACTTTCTTTTCTGCTTGATTTGAACTGCTATTTGGAATGAGATTCGACTTTTTAGCTTGAATTGAGAAAATTATTTAGCTTTCCAAGCATTTTCCAATTTTTTTTATTTCAAGCTCTAATTTTTGCCTAAGCTGCCCTTTTCGGGTTTTCAACTTAGCGAGCTTACCCATTTTTGTCTAAGCCGCCCTTTTTGGGTTTTCGACTTAGCGGGTTTTTTTTTCTTCTTTTTTTTTTTTATTTGGCAAAGAAGAATGAAATTATGAAATGTTTAGACCGCGCCCAAAGAGGGCTGCCTACATATCTCTGATATATAATTTCTTTTTTCCAAAGAGAATCAGGTCTAATGTAGTTCATCTTACATTACAATCACACAAAATATCTTTTTAACTGATCTAAATTACATGGATTAGCAAATTCCAAGCCATCCAAATCAGTCAAAATGACGGCTCCGCCTGACAAAATTTTCTTTAACACATAGGGTCCAGCCCAATGAGGACGAAACTTCCCACGTGGGTCTACGATTGGCTGTCTAATTTCCTTCAAAACCAAACAACCCTCTTCCAACTTCCAGTCTTTGACCTTCTTATTGAAATGCCGCGCCATTCTTCTTTGATACACTTGAGTTTGGTGGATTGCTCGCAATCGCTTTTCATCCATACCCAAGAGTTGCGAATGATAATTCTCGACCCAATCTGCTTCGCTGATCTGGCTTTCCTGGATAATTCTTGCCGATCGAACTTCCAGCTCAATAGGCAACACTGCTTCCATGCCATATACTAAAGAATACGGGGTTGCCCCAGTAGGTGTCCTGATTGAAGTCCTGTATCCCCACAAGGCATTTGGCAATTGTTCGTGCCAAGCTCTATGCTTTTGAACTGTCTTCTGCAAAATGACCTTTATAGCCTTGTTTGCAGCTTCTACGGCCCCATTCGTCTGTGGGCGATAGGGTGAAGACTTGTGATGCTGAATCTTCTTTTGTTTCAGTAGGTCCGAAAATTCACTTTGAAAGTGAGATCCGTTATCCGTGATGATCTCGAATGGTGTTCCATACCGACAAAGGATGTTGGTACGAACGAACTGTGCTGCCTTCTTGGCATTCAAAACGGAATAAGAAGCTGCCTCAATCCACTTAGTAAAATAATCAACAGCAACCAGAATGAATTGATGGCCATTGGAAGCCTTTGGATGGATCTTTCCGATCACGTCTATGCCCCAAGTTGCGAAAGGCCATGGTGAAGTAATGGGATTTAGACTGACCGGAGGCTGTCTTTGTAGCTTAGCAAAAACCTGACATTCGTGGCACTTCCGCGCGTGCCTCACGCAATCTGCATTTATGGTCGACCAGTAATAACCCAGGTTTATAATTTTCCGAGCCAAAGCTATCCTGTGCATGTGCGGACCAGACACCCCATTGTGTAAGGAATTCATGATGCTTTGAGCTTCTCCTTCATCAACACACCTTAGGTGCAGGCCATTCCAACTCCTTTTATACAGAACTCCCCCAGTAAGGAAATATCCAGATGCTAACTGTCTCAATGTCCGTTGATCAGTCTTGTTGGACCTTTCCGGGTAAGCTTCATTCTGGAGATAATTCTGTATATCCCAAAACCACGGCTTGTCATCGACTAGATTCATGACATGCGCTGGCTGTTTCTGCAGCCGAACCGTCAGAGGTCGGATGATTTGATCTCCCCCTACATTAACCATGGAGGCCAAAGTAGCCAGAGCATCTGCAAACTGATTTTTGGCGCGTGGCAGGTAGTGGAAAGATAGTTCCTCAAACTGTTGAGCTAATTCGTCCAAGCGTCGTAGGTAAGGAACCAATCGCTCTTCCTTAATTTTCCATTTCCTTAGAGCTTGAGAGACTATCAGGTTGGAATCTCCGAAAACCCTAAGGATTTTTATTTCTTTTTCCAGGGCCGCTTCTAACCCCTTGATGCAAGCTTCATACTCGGCTTCGTTGTTGGTACAGTCGAAATCTAGTTTGACTGCGATTGGGACGTATTCTCCACAAGGAGTTTTGAATACGACTCCAATCCCGTTTCCATGGTAGTTTGAAGCTCCATCGAAGTACATCTCCCAGACCTCACCTTCCAAGCTCAACAAGTCTTCATCAGGAAATTCTACTTCCGGCATTTGGTCTTCGACTGGCAATTCTGCTAATTGATCAGCCAAGGCTCCGCCTTTCACTGCCTTCCGTTGTACAAATTTTAAATCGTAGGCTACGAGCACTGACACCCACTTTGCCATCTTACAGTCAAGAACCGGCCTTTCCATAAGGAATTTCAAGGGGTTCGATTCAGAGATTACGTGTGTAGTGTAAGACGAGAGGTAGTGTTGCAGCTTGGTACAGGCCCAGACTAGAGCCAGACACAACTTCTCTATCTTGTTGTATTTCAACTCATATTCCAGCATCCTCTTGCTAAGGTAATACACGGCATTTTCTATCCTTGTATCTTCTGCTTGTTGAGCTAATATGGCACCCATTGCTTCTTCTGTCACAGACAGATACAGTAGCAAAGGCTTTCCTAGCCTTGGTGGTTGTAAAACAGGCGGGGATAGCAGGTATCGCTTGACTTGGTCGAAAGCCGCCTGACAATCCTTATTCCATTTGACTGCTACTCCTTTCCTAAGTAGTTTGAAAATCGGACCACAAGTATCGGCCAACTGATTGATGAACCGGCTGATGTACTGTAGCCTTCCTAGGAAACCTCGGACTTCTTTTTCGGTCCTTGGTGCTGGCATTTCCAGAATAGCTCTAGCTTTCGAAGGATCAATCTCTATGCCCTTCCGACTAACCATGTGCCCCAGAAATACTCCGGATGTAGCTTCAAAAAGACATTTTGCCGGATTGAGCTTTAAATTATACTTTCGAAGTCTAAGGAAGAACTTCTCAAGCGCTGTCGTATGTTCTTCAACTGTTTTTGATTTGACAACCATATCGTCCACATATACTTCTACTTCTTTGTGAATCATGTCATGGAAGATGGTCGTCGCCATTCGTTGATAGGTTGCCCCGGCATTTTTGAGCCCAAAAGGCATGACCCTGTAGCAGTAAGTTCCCCATTCCGTGGTGAACGCCGTTTTCTCTTTGTCTGGCTCATGCATCATTATTTGATTATAACCGACAGCAAGATCAGTCAAGGAGACCATCTCGTGTCCAGCCATTCGGTCCACTAACAAGTCGATGTGCGGCAGAGGAAAATCGTCCTTCGGACATGCTTTATTCAAATCCCGGTAGTCCACACACATTCGCACTTTTCCATCCTTCTTTGGCACCGGCACGATATTTGCTAACCATGTCGGGTAGGCGATAGGTTCTATGAACTTGTTCTCCAGCTGCTTGGCAACTTCCTCCTTGATTTTCAAGGACCATTCTGTTTTCAGCCTTCTTAGCTTCTGTTTTACTGGCTTAGCCTCTGGATATACTGGAATCTTGTGCACCACTATTGCTGGGTCAATTCCGGTGATGTCACTTGCCTTCCACATGAAGCAATCAGCAAATTTCTTCAAACATTCACTGACCTGTTCCCTGTTCATGCAATCAGATGCAATGTATGTATGTTCGTTTTCTTCTTTGCCAATTATTATTTTTTCCTTTTCATTTTTTATTTCATTTATTTGATTGTTTTTGCTTGGAAATGCTTGGAAAGATAGACACGCAGGGTAATCAAGAATTTGCAAGCCTTTATTGATTATGACGGAATCGTCTTCAAAGAATACATCAAATTTGAAATCTGGATCTTCTAGATCCGACATAGATGACTCGGAACTGGAACTAGACTCTGACTCGGTTTCAGACTCGAGGTCAGACTCGGACTCAGTACAGGACTTTATTACAGACTCCGGTACTAGGTTTGACTCGGGAGGGGGTTTATCAGCAGTGCGCTCCTCCTCGGTGTACCAGTTGGTGAGAGGTCCTTTGTTCGGCTTGATCAGATCTAGCAGGTCTCGATTCCCGTCATCTCCTGTGATAACCGCAACTTCGTCAAAGAGACTAGGCTGCATGAAGTCTTCTACTTCCAGCCCAGTTACTGTTTCGGGCTTGTTGCCCCAGACATCTGAGAATATCTCCAACCCAGGCAGCATCTTCTTAGCGGTTGGGCAGCAAAAAGGTTCTCGGAAGCCACAGTAAGGAACTGTTTCTCTCGGTTTATAGAAGTAGATGTTCAGAGTCAATAGGTAAGGCCGCATTTGTACATTCTCTTTCCTTCCTCTTCGGGTCCTCTCAGCACGGTCCTCATCAGTGGGCTCATAACCCAGTCCGAAAGTTCCCTCATTCACTGGACACTCCCAGGCTTGCAGTTTGGGGTATGCTTTCCCGGATCTGGCCATAACCATTCCTGGCAGATAGGACATCTTAAGCATCAAGGGCACTATGCAGTTTATTTGCACCGTCCCGAAATCAAAGAGAACTCGAGAGTTTGCAGTCTTTCCTTCTATGAACTGCACAGTGTCGTACTGAAATCCCGAGAGGGGTAGATTGACAGTTTCAGGGTTGACCTCAAAGAGAGGCTGGCCCTTTGGCTTTTTGAGCTGGCTATAGTCATCCCCCTGAATGATGATGACTTTGTCCTCGTAAGGAAACTTGACCTTTTGGAGCAAGGACGAGGGTACTGCCTTAGTGTGGTGTATCCATGGTCGGCCCAGAAGCAGGTTGAAGCTAGTCGGTACATCAATTACCTGGAAGGGGACTTCCATCACAGCTGGCCCAACCGTTAACTTTAGCGTAGCAACCCCCAACACTTCCCTCCGGGTGCTGTCATAGGCCTTCACTATCTGGTCCGAGGGAGTGAAGTCAGTTTCTTCCAACCCTAGACAGCTGGCTACTCTTAGTGGGCAGACGTTCAGCGCCGACCCATTATCAATGAGAACCATGGGCACGGTTTTGTCTCGAGTCTGAACAGTGACATAGAGAGCATTGTTATGACTGCCTCCCTCTTTGGGCAAATCGTCATCAGAGAAACCGATGCTTCGTGTTTTAGATGATTGGGTGAGGGTGGATACTAGCATTTCTGGGCTAACTTCCACAGGTGTCTGAAGTTGACTCAAAGCCTTGCAAAGAGCTTGGCGATGAGGAAAGGATGATGCCAAAAGTTCCCAGATTGACACCCTAGCTTGTGTCTTTTTTAATTGTGACAGCACCGGGTCCTCCTTTGGCTCCTCTGGCCTCTGGTAGGGTTTATTTTGAATTTTGTCCAAAACTAAAGGTTCATATTGTCTCCCGCTCCTGGTTATAGCATCAAGTTCTCCGGCTAGGTCATTCAAATCCAAAACACAGATGTTATTCATTTCTAGGAACAGTTCGAAAGGATCGATCAGTTCTTGATCAGCCATAATAGCATTTACCCCGTGATTTGGTAAGGGGTTAGTACTAATGTTTGGCTTACTTCTGGGAATAATTGAACCATTGTCCACCAGGTCCTGGATGCGATTCTTGAGCGTCCAACACGCTTCAGTCTTGTGCCCATGTCCCTGATGATACTCACAGTATTCATCAGCCCTGTAATTCCTCGGTAATGGATTTGGTGGTGGCCTTGCTTCCAAAGGCTTGATGTAGTTGGCCTTGACAGCTTCTCGGAATACCACAAGGATCGGCATCCCGAGATCAGTATAGGTTCTCCTGGATGATTGATTATTATTTCTCATGTTCCCCACACGTAAAGGATTCGTGGGGGTGATGCTAGCCACTTCGTGGACCTTGCCAGCTTGGCTAGGTTTCTTATACTTTGAGGTTCCTGAGTCTTCTTTCAGTTGCCCCATTTGAATCAGATCTTCTACCTTAGTAGCAGTGGCAATGAGCGACTGGAATGTTGGTAGGTACTGAGTCTGTAGTTGGTGTTGGTAGACAGGCTGTAGGTTTTTTATTATTATGTCTACCTGCTCTTGTTCAGAAGGCCGGTTAATCATTTGGGCGGCTTTGGCCCTCCACCTCATAAGGAACGAGGAAAAGGGTTCATTGTTTTTCTGCTTGGTGGTTTCTAGTTCTCTTCGAGTGACATCCACCTCCATGTTATAGCAGTATTGGGAATTGAATGCATTGCAGATGTCTTCCCATGTTTTCATTTTGGACCGGTCTAAGCTGACAAACCACCTCAATGCAGCACCGGTAAGAGATTGTTGGAACAACTGAGCAAGGAGCTCGCTGCTCAATCCAAATGGGTTAAGAGCACCTACATACATTTTCAAATGAGTCTTAGGACAAGTGGTTCCATCAAATTTGTCCATGTTGGGCATCTTGAACTTAGTTGGCAACCTGGCTTCAGGGAACAAAGACAAGGAGTCCATGTCCACCACTTCCTTGTGGGTTTTGAGAGCAGTGATGAACCTCTCTAGGAGCTCTAGTTTCTCTCTCATTCTCTGAGCTTCCAGCTCAGAGGCAGTTTTAGAAGGCATATCATCCAGGTTTAGGGCAGGGTTTGTAGGTTCAGCAGCAGGACCCTGGTTGGAGGCAGTAGGTCCACTTCCCCCAGCGGAGGCCCCGTTTCCATTACCATTCCTATTACCCAGTTCAGCTATCAGGGCGGTCCTTTGGGCAGCTAGTGCCTCATTCATTCTGGCCTCCATTCTGGCCTCCATTCTAGCCTCTAGTTGTTCAATGAGGGTTTGGATATCAGCAAGTGATGCCATTGGTGCAGATAAGGTTGTTGGAGTTGTAGGCGAAGCTGGTGTAGCTAGTGAAGCTGGTGAAGCTGGTGATAGCACTGTAGGTGTGTCTGGCACTTGGGTAGGCACTCAGATTGTGGGCACCTGTAAGGATAAGGGTAGCTGGATTAGGTACAGTGGTCGATGTATCAGGTAGCTGATGTGAGGTGAATTGACTCTCTTGTCCAACTGTGCATGACTGAAAGTAAAAGGGTATTTCACGCCCTCTTTGTGTTTACCCCATGTTTATGATATGTCGTGAATGCGCATAACAACACGTCGTAATCTGTTTAATGATATGATTCACATCATTGGGTGCATACAGTCCTAAAGGATAGGTTCTATAGGCTATGACTCAAATAGAGAATCGGCTTATAAGGGACCCTTGAACCTTGAGTATGGATATACCTAACCACATGTGAAACAAAGAGTTTCGCGTGGGTCCAACGGTACGCACACCCATGGGCCACCCCCAAAAGGATTAGGGGCGGTTTACGGTAACAGGGAGGACGCTTTGGCTGTCCGTCGACATAATCAAAGAGACCTGCCGATCAGCGTTACTTGCAATCCAGACTCAGAAGTTTGAACAGAAAGAGAAGAAATTCATTTGAAACTCATTTTTTATGCAATGGAGAAAAAGATTCTCGATCGTGCAAATAAATCAACAAGTTTAAATGTCTTAATCAAGTTTGTCAATTTGGTTCAAATCTCCTAATCAAGTATTCTTAAAGAAAGAACACTTGATTCGTGTTAGGGTACCCTGCAAAACAAAGCATAATAAAATGATGCCTTAAAGAAAGGCCGGTTAGTTTTCACAACAATTGTAGTCCACTTTATGCAAATTAATTACATAACGTCCCCAGTGAAGTCGCCAAACTGTGAACCCCTCCCCAGAACATCAAATGCATGTGGATGCATGTGACTAAGGAAGAAATGCACGTGATGTGTGAGTCGCCACCTTGTTTAATTATTTTAGGGTAAACTAGGAAAAAACCCTAAGTGACTCCGATTTTAATTAACCTAGTTACTAGATTAATTATCCCAATGTTTAAGGCATGGTCTTCGAACCCGAGATGGATCCCGAGACTATGTCATGCTGATGAACTAACCGATGAATGAATGCTTTGCAAGGTGAATGATAGATTAATGAAATGTTCATGTGATTTCGACTTGCCGCTCAGGGTTAAATCCCTAACGTGCCTACGTACTTCCGTTTGAATGGAAGATCAAAGTCAATGTAGTTCGATAGGCCTTTTTAAAAGGGCTTTGAATGGGATGCTTAATGCATGAGTGTGTGTATGCTTTGTGCATTTTTTGTTTAGGCATTTTGCCAAAGAGTTTGATTTTTAGGCATTTGATGCCAAAAGGTGTTGATTTTAATGACTTTAAGCCAAAAAGATTGATTTAGGCAATTGTTGCCAGAAATGCTTAATTTTTAGGCGATTGTCGCAAAAATGATTGATTTTAAGGCTTTTAGCCAAAAAGAGTGATTTAGGCAATTGATTGCCAAAATGAAGTTGATTGGGCGATTGATTTTTCAGTTTTAAAACCCAAAGATTGATTGAGTTTTAAGGCATTTTGCCAAAACTTTGATTTAACTGTAGGCAATTTGTTGCCAAAACATGATTGATTAAAGCTTTTAGCCACAATTATTGATTAATTGGACTTAAGCTGAAAATTGTTTGAAATAAAGGCAATCATACCGTAGCCATTGAAAGACTAGATATTTTAAGCCAATATTGTCGGATTTAAACTTTAATACCACGATTATTAATTAACCGGGCATTTAGCTTAATCATATTTTAATCGAGGCAATTTACATGCCTATATGATGGTATGAATGCATTTATGCAGTTGTAGAATTTTTAGGAGTAGAAAAGAAGCATGCATGAAGTGCTAAAATTAAATAGGTAAAGTTTGACTTACGTACCTGATTTAATCGTCGACCGCTTCTTAACTCCAGGTTAAGCTCCTCGCTTAGGAAATATTAATTAATTTTAATTTGTTTAATTTTAATGTCCAAATATCACAATAAAAATGCAATAAAAATTAAATTAAATGCAAAAAGCGGTAAAGAAAACGCAAGGAGCGTGAGAGGGAGAAGGATTCGTCTGTCAACACAGACAGGGGGGTCTCAAAACGGAGCCCCAGAGCCGTCTTTTATAGGAAAAAAGTGACCCCAGGCGCCCCTGTCCGCCTTCAAGGGCGGGCGTGTCCGCCCAAGCTGGGCGGGCGTGTCCGCCCAAGATGGGCGGATATGCCCGCCTGGGCTGGGCGGGCGTGCCCGCCCTAGCTTAGGCGGGCGTGTCCGCCCAAGCTGGGCGGGCATGTCCGCCCAAGCTGGGCGGGCGCGCCCGCCTGGCTTGGGCGGGTATGCCAGCCCATGTTGGGTGGTCGTGCCCGCCCATGCTGGGCAGGCCTGCCCGCCTAGCTTGGGCGGGCATGCCCACCCCTCGGGCGGGCATGTGTGCCTTCTTTCTTTCTCTTTTTTTCTCGTTCCGGCGGTTTTTTCGAGAGTTCCGGACCTCCAAAAAAATATTCTGAGACCAGTTCCGTGATCCTCGTAATTTTTCGGACATTTCGAGTACCATATTAGCACACTTCCGGTGAACTTTTTGAATGACCTTCGGTCCGACCGGACTGTTTGCAGTCCGGAAAAAGTGGCTCTTTGAGCCTCAAAATTTGAGTATTCACACATTTGTGTCTGAGTCCTTCATAAAAGTTGTAGGTCTATCTCTTAGCTTTCCAACCCATCCTCTTGTGTCCAATTTGGAGATATATAACTCAACTTATGGCTAAAACACCCAAACTGACTCTGTTTGTGTCGGGCCACATGCATCACTGAATTGAGTGCCCATTTTGACCACTATAATGACAAGATTAGGTTCTGAGTTCTTCATAAAAGTTGTTTCCCTGTGTCTTGAGAATTCTCTCGTTCTGAATTGGTTAAATTTTAATGTGGGGTTTAGTAGGAATTCAAGAAACAATGGACTTGGTTCTGCTGAATCAGGTCTGGTCTGTCAGTCTATGTTCCTAGCTTTGTTTTGTTATCTTCCATATTGATCTGGGCTGTGATCCCTTCATAACATTTGTAGGCTTTTGTCTTAGCTTTCTAATGACTCTGATTTCATTTAATTTGGAGGCCCATAACTCAAGTTATGTTTTAAAAACACAGCAAAGGTCCATGTTATTTTTATGCTGGAAATTTTCTATGTTAAGTCATTTTGTTTAAGTATGAGAATTTTTATGAATTACTTAAGTTTAAATTAAGTTTTTATTATGAGAAGACTAAAGAAAATGAATTTTATGAGAAATGTTTTTGGGCTCTAATATACTTGGTGTGAATTTGATGCATGATTTGATTTTATTATGTATGATGAGCATGCTCGGCATTTGATGCCATTATGATAAGAAGCTATGATCATATGTTAGGCACGTGGGTGTCTTATGTTAGGGCGGACGCGCTCTATATGTTATGAAAAGGTTGGCGACCTAAGGCCATTATGAATAAGCTATGAAAACTTATCTGCTTCTTTTTCTCCTAAGTGTATGTGAGCCCTTATACAATATTTTTAAGGAAGTGAAATAAATGAGATCACATTATGTTAATAACTCTTAATTTACCACAACTTATTTATGATATCAAATGAATTTCTAAAGCATGATGTGTTGGTGTGCATATGTACTGCATGTTCAAATTTAATGATTTTATGTATATAAATGATTGTTTTTAAGTATGTTGTCATCACAACATTGGTTTGTTGTGTTTTATGAGCACCACTGAGTTTTATACTCAGCGCGTTGATTTTATCACGCGCAGGTTGGAGATTGTGCTTGCTGCTTAAAGACCTGAAGAGTAGCATCAGAGTTGAAGAGATCTTTTGGTAGTTGATTAGTATTTTATGTAACAAAAAAAATTTTGGCATGTATAACGATTACATTTTTGGAGACTGTATTATTTAGTTTATAACTTAAACATGTTATTGTAAATTATTTTGGTGTATATATATTGGGAGATAAACTTGGACTTATTTAATGGTTAGAACATTAGAAGTTGATATATTTAAATGAATGTATTGAAGTGATGAATATTATAATGTTATTGAGGAACTATGGAGTTATGAAATTATACAAGTGCTATTGTGTTGTTATTGGAGTTTGATGGGGTTTGGAGTTTGGAATTGGGAGTGCTTTGTATTCATATGTTTGGCAACTTCTATTTTTAGGGGAAACTCTTGCAGTTTTTCTGTAGGACTCTCCCAAATCATTTTCAAAACAAAATGTTATTACTTGCTAAACTTATGAATACTAAGTCACTTCTAATTCATAATATGATTGTATGGTTTATATGTAGGTTAGGACGGTGCCTCCGGCACCGAATGTGGCATCCACCGTCAGGTCTTTCGGGATCGGGCGGCGGGTGTTACAGTGTCAAAAAGTGGCTGAGCTGCGGAGCAGGACTACCGCTGCCTATGGCTCGGACCAGCAGCCGCCTGAGGGGGTGGAGACAGTGGTGCATCATCGAAAGAAGAGCCGTCCTCATCCTCCTCGGAAGAGTCGAGCGGGATGCCCTCAACCTCCTGTGAATACTCAAATTTTGAGGCTTCTCATGTTGTTGGTGGCATGTGAAACTCTTTAAATGGAGGAAAACACGCTGCTACAGTGCCATGCCAATTAGTTTGACTTTGCTACAGCAACTGTGCAAACAGTCCGGCCGGACCGGAGGCCATTTTGGACATTTACTGGAAATATGTCAATATGGTACTTGAAACGTCCGGAATTTCACGAGAATCGCAGAACCGGTCCCGGAATGATTTTTGGAGGTCGAAAACTCCCAAAAAAGCTCCCGGAGCGAGACATGGTGGCCACCACCAGCTACGGCGGCGCCGGCCGCCGGACACGGCGGCTCCTGTGGCCCAGCATGGGCGGCAGCAGCCGCCCCACCGCCTGGGCGGCAGCAGCCGCCCCACCGACTGGGCGGCACCTGCCGCCCTCCCAGGCGGCACCTGTCGCCCAGCATGGGCGGCACCTGCCGCCCAGCCTCTTGGGCGGCAGCTGCCGCCGAGCCAGGCGGCACCTGCCGCCCTGGACCCGAAAATGGCCTATAAATAGGCCATTTTCAGTCCAATTTTGGCACACCTGTCTGTATTGACGGACGAATCCTTCTCCCTCTCACGCTCCTTGCGTTTTCTTTACCGCTTTTTGCATTTAATTTAATTTTTATTGCATTTTTATTGTGATATTTGGACATTAAAAATTAAACAAATTAAAATTAATTAATATTTCCTAAGCGAGGAGCTTAATCCGGAGTTAAGAAGCGGTCGTCGATTAAATCAGGTATGTAAACAAAACTCTGCCTATTTAATTTTAGCACTTCATGCATACTTCTCTTCTACTCTTAATAATTCTACAATTGCATAAATGCATCCACGTCATTATTTTTGGTAAATAAACTGCCTTAATTAATTTGATTAAGCTTAAATGCCCGGTTAATCAATAATCGTGGTATTAAAATTTAAATCCGACAATATTGGCTAAAAGAGCCTAGTTAATTAATAACTACGGTTCAATTGCCTTATTTCGAACAAATCCGGCTTAAGTCCAATTAATCAATAATTGTGGCTAAAAGCCTTAATCAATCACATTTCGACAATAAATTGTGATTAAGCTCGAACGCCCGATTAATCGATAATCGTGGCATTAAAGCCTAAATCGCACATTTTTGGCAAACTAATTGCCTAAAACAACACATTTTGGCCAAAGGCCTTAAAATCAACCATTTTGGCGACAATCGCCTAAATCGCACATTTTTGGCAAACTAATTGCCTAAAACAACACATTTTGGCCAAAGGCCTTAAAATCAACCATTTTGGTGACAATCGCCTAAATCGCACATTTTGGCAACAATTGCCTAAATCAAATCATTTTGGCTAAAAGTCATTAAAATCAACATTTTTGGCAACATGCCTAAAAATCAATCAATCTTTGGCGAAATGCCTAAACACTCATGCACAAAGCATACACACTCATGCACAAAGCATACACACACTTATGCACAAAGCATACACACACTCATGCACAAAGCATACACACAAAATGCACAAAGCATACACAAAATCATGCACAAAGCATACACACAAAATGCACAAAGCATACACACACTCATGCACAAAGCATACACACTCATGCACAAAGCATACAAAATCATGCACTAAGCATACACACACCCATGCATTAAGCATATCATTCAAAGCCCTCTAAAAGAGGCCTATCGAACTACATTGACTTTGATCTTCCATTCAAACGGAAGTACGTAGGCACGTTCGGGATTTCACCCCGGGTGGCAAGTCAAAATCACTCAAACATTTCATTAATCCATCATTCACCTTGCAAAACATTCATTCATCGGTTAGTTTATCGGCATGACATAGTCTCGGGATCCATCTCGGGTTCGTAGATTGTGCCTTAATCATTGGGATAATTAATCTAGTAACTAGGTTAATTAAAAATGGAGTCACTTAGGGTTTTTTCCTAGTTTACCCTAAAATAATTAAACAAGGTGGCGACTCACACACATCACTTGTATTTCTTCTCATTCATCATATGCATCACATGCCTATGACATTTGGGGAAGGGGTTCACAGTTTGGCAACTCTGCTGGGGATTTATGTAATCATTTTGCATAAAGCGGACTACGATTGTTGTGTAAACTAACCCGCCCTTCTTTAGGGTATTATTTTACAATGCTTTGTTTTGCAGGGTATCCTAGCACGAATCAAGTGTTCTTTCTTTAAGAATACTTGATGAGGAAATTTGAACTTAATTGAAAAATTTAATTAAGACATTAAAACTTGTTGATTTATTTGCACGATTGAGAATCTTTTTCTCCATTGCATAAAAAATGAACTTCAAATGAATTTCTTCTCTTCTGTTCAAACTTCTGAGTCTGGATAGCAAGTAGCGCTGATCGGCAGGTCTCTTTGATTATGCCGACGGACAGCCAAAGCGTCCTCCCTGTTACCGCAAACCATCTCTAATCCTTTTGGAGGTGGCACATGGGTATGCGTACCGTTGGACCCACGCGAAACTCCTTGTTTCACATGTGGTTAGGTATATCCATACTCAAGGTTCAAGGGTCCCTTAATAAGCCGATTCTCTATTTGTGTCATAGCCTATAGAACCTATCCTTTAGGACTATATGCACCCAATGGTACGAATCATCTCATTAAAATAAATTATGACGTGTTGTTGTGCGCATTCATGACATACCATAAGCATTAAAAAAAAAAAAAAAAAAAAAAGAGAGAAGAGAGTGGAGGGACACAAAAATATCCTTCTGTTTGTCAGTCATGCACAGTTGGACAAAGAGTAATTCTCTCTCATATCAGCTACCCTGATACTACTATACCCTTAATCCAGGTACCCCCTGTTCAAGTGCCAACATTAGTGCCAACCACACCTACTGTGCTATCACCGACCTCACCAATCTCAACTGCACCAATGGCATCACTTTCTGACATCAAAAACCTTATAGAACAACTCGAGGCCAGAATGGAGGCCAGAATGGAGGCCAGAATGAATGAGGCATTGGCTGCCCAAAGGATTGCCCTGATAGCTGAATTGGGTAATGGTAATGGAAGTGGGGCTTCCGGTGAGGGAAGTGGACCTGCTGCTTCCAATCAAGGACCTGCCGCAGAACCGACAAATCCTACCCTTAACCTGGATGACATGCCTGCTTCTGAGCCAGAAGCTCAGAAAATGAGAAAAAAACTGGACACCACCAAACAGAAAAACAATGAACCTTTTCCCTCGTTCCTTACAAGGAAAAGGACCAAGGTCGCTCCAATGATCAACCGGCCTTCTGAACAAGAACAGGTAGACATAATCATAAAGAACCTGCAGTCTGTCTACCAACATCAGTTACAAACCCAATACTTACCAACCTTCCAGTCGCTCATTGCCGCTGCTACAAAGGTAGAGGATTTAATTCAAATGGGGCAACTGAAAGAAGACTCGGGTTCCTCAAAATACGAGAAGCCTAGCCAAGCTGGCAAAGTCCATGAAATGGCAAGCATCACCCCCACGAATCCTTTACGTGTGGGCAATATGAGAAATGGCAATCGGTCAAGAAGGACATATACTGATCTCGGGATGCCAATCCTTTTGGTTTTCCGAGAGGCTGTCAAGGCCAACTACATCAAGCCCTTGGAAGCAAGGCCACCACCCTACCCTTTACCAAGAAACTACCGAACCAATGAATACTGTGAATATCATCAAGGTCATGGGCACGAGACTGAAGCGTGCTGGACGCTTAAGAACCGCATCCAAGACCTGGTAGACGATGGTTCAATCATCCCAAGAAGTGAGTCAAACATTAGCACTAATCCCTCACCAAATCACGGGGTAAATGCTATTGTTTCTGACCAGGAATTGATCGATCCTTTCGAGCTATTCCTAGAAATGAATGACACCTGTGTCCTGGACTTGAATGACTTATCCGAAGAGGTAACAACCGAACTCGAAGTGGAAGACTTCATGCAACCTAGTCTCCTTGACGAAATTGCAGTTATCACAGGAAATGATGGGGACCAAGATCTGCTGAGCCTTATCAAGCCGAACGAAGGCCCTCTCACCAATTGGTACGCCGAGGAGGAGCGCGCTGCTGATAAACCCCCTCCCGAGTCAAACCTAGAGTCAAAATCTGTAATCAAGTCTTGTATTGAGTCTGAGTCTGACCCCGAGTCTGAAACCGAGTCAGAGTCCAGTTCCAGTCTTGAGTCATCTGTGTCGGATTTTGAAAATCCAGATTTCAAATTTGATGTAATCTTTGAAGACAATTCTGTCATGATCAATAAAGGCTTGCAAATTATTGACTACCCCGCGTGTCTATCTTTCCAAGCATTTCCAAGCAAAAATAATCATATAAATGAAATAAAAAATGAAAAAGAAAAAATAATAATTGGCAAAGAAGAAAATGAACATACATACATTGCATTTGACTGTGTGAACAAGGGACAGGTCAGTGAATGCTTGAGGAAGTTTGCCGATTGTTTCATGTGGAAGGCAAGTGACATCACGGGAATTGACCCAGCAATAGTGGTGCACAAGATTCCAGTATATCCCGAGGCTAAGCCAGTGAAGCAGAAGCTAAGAAGGCTGAAGACCGAATGGTCCTTGAAAATCGAGGAGGAGGTAGCCAAGCAACTGGAGAACAGATTCATAGAACCCATTGCCTACCCGACATGGTTAGCAAATATTGTGCCAGTGCCGAAGAAAGATGGCAAAGTCAGAATGTGTATGGACTATCGGGATTTGAATAGAGCATGTCCGAAGGACGACTTCCCCCTGCCGCATATCGACTTGTTGGTAGACCGAATGGTGGGACACGAGATGGTCTCCTTGACCGATCTTGCTGTCGGGTACAACCAAATAATGATGCATGTGCCAGACAAAGAGAAAACGGCATTCATCACGGAGTGGGGAACCTACTGCTACAGGGTCATGCCTTTTGGGCTCAAAAATGCCGGGGCAACCTATCAAAGAATGGCGACGACCATCTTCCATGACATGATTCACGAAGAAGTAGAAGTGTACGTGGACGATATGGTTGTTAAATCAAAAAACAGCTGAAGAACATACAACAGCGCTTGAGAAGTTCTTCCTTAGACTTCGAAAGTACAATTTAAAACTCAACCCGGCAAAATGTCTGTTTGGAGCTACATCCGGAGTATTTCTGGGGCATATGGTCAGTCGGAAGGGCATAGAAATTGATCCTTCAAAAAGCCAAAGCCGTTATGGAAATACCAGCACCGAGGACGGAAAAGGAAGTTCGGGGTTTCCTAGGAAGGCTACAGTACATCAGCCGGTTCATCAATCAATTGGCTAATACTTGTGGTCCGATCTTCAAATTGCTCAGGAAAGGAGTAGCCGTAAAATGGAATGAGGATTGTCAGAAAGCTTTCGACCAAGTCAAACAATATCTGTTATCCCCACCAGTCTTACAGCCACCAAGGCTAGGAAAGCCTTTGCTGTTGTACCTATCAGTGACAGAAGAAGCGAGGGGTGCAATGCTAGCTCAACAAGCAGAAGATACAAGGGTAGAAAATGCCGTGTATTACCTTAGCAAGAGGATGCTAGAATCTGAGCTAAAATACAATAAGATAGAGAAGTTGTGTTTTGCTCTGGTAAGGGCCTGTACAAAACTGCAGCACTACCTCTCGTCTTACACCACCTACGTCTTTTCTGAATCGAACCCCTTGAAATTCCTTATGGAGAGGCCGGTTCTTGACTATAAAATGGCTAAGTGGGTGTCGGTGCTCGCAGCTTATGATTTAAAATTTGTACAACGAAAGGCGGTGAAAGGCGGAGCCTTGGCTGATCAACTAGCAGAATTACCGGTCGAAGAACAAATGCCGGAGGTAGAATTTCCTGATGAAGACTTGGTGAACTTGGAAAGTGAAGTCTGGGAAATGTACTTTGATGGAGCTTCGAACTACCATGGAAATGGGGTTGGAGTTGTATTCAAAACTCCTTGTGGAGAATACATTCCTATCACCGTCAAATTAGATTTCGACTGCACCAACAATGAAGCCGAGTATGAAGCTTGCATAAAGGGGTTAGAAGCAGCCCTAGGAAAAGAGATAAAAGTCCTCAAGGTTTTCGAAGATTCTAACTTAATAGTCTCCCAAGCTTTAAGGAAATGGAAAATTAAAGAAGAGCGTTTGGTTCCTTACCTACGACGCTTGGACGAATTGGCTCAGCAATTTGAGGATTTATCCTTCCACTACTTGCCGCGAGCCAAAAAATCAGTTCGCAGATGCTCTGGCTACTTTAGCCTCCATGGTCAATGTAGAAGGAGACCGAGTCGTTCGACCTCTGACAGTGCGGCTACAGAAACAGCCAGCACATATCATGAATTTGGTCGATGACAAGCCCTGGTATTGGGATATACAGAATTATCTTCAGAATGAAGCCTACCCGGAGGGATCTACCAAAACTGATCAACGGACATTGAGACAGTTAGCATCCGGATATTTCCTCACTGAGGGAGTTCTGTATAAGAGAAGCTGGAACGGCCTGCACCTAAGATGCGTTGATGAGGGAGAAGCTCAAACCATCATGGATTCCCTACATAATGGGGAGTCTGGTCCACACATGCACGGGATAGCCTTGGCTCGGAAAATCATGAACCTGGGTTATTACTGGTCAACCATGAATGCAAATTGCGTGAGGCACGCGCAGAAGTGTCACAAATGTCAAATTTTTGCTAAGCTGCAAAGACAACCTCCGGTCAATTTGAATCCTATTGCTTCACCATGGCCTTTCGCAACTTGGGGCATAGACGTGATCGGAAAAATCCACCCGAAGGCCTCTAACGGCCATCAATTCATCCTGGTTGCTGTAGATTATTTCACTAAGTGGATCGAGGCAGCCTCTTATTCAGTTTTAAACGCCAAGAAGGCAGCACAGTTTGTTCGTACTAACATCCTTTGTCGGTACGGAACACCATTCGAGATCATTACGGATAACGGGTCTCACTTTCAGAGCGAATTTTCTAATTTGTTGAAAGAAACGAAAATTCGGCACCATAAATCCTCGCCCTATCGTCCACAAACGAATGGGGCTGTAGAAGCTGCAAATAAGGCTATAAAAGTCATTTTGCAGAAGACAGTTAAAAAGCATAAAGCTTGGCATGAACAGTTGCCGAATGCCTTATGGGGATATAGGACTTCAATTAGAACACCTACTGGGGCAACCCCGTATTCCTTAGTATATGGCATGGAAGCAGTATTGCCTATTGAGCTGGAAGTTCAGTCGGCAAGGATTATTCAAAAAAGCCAGATCAGTGAAGCAAATTGGGCTGAGAATTATCATTTGCAGCTCTTGGGTATGGATGAAAAGCGATTGCGAGCAATCCACCAAACTCAAGTTTATCAAAGAAGAATGGCGCGACATTTCAACAAGAGGGTCAAAGACCGGAAACTGGAAGAAGGTTGTTTGGTTTTGAAGGAAATTAGACAACCGGTCATAGATCCACGGGGGAAGTTCCGTCCTCATTGGGCTGGACCGTATGTGTTGAAGAAAATCTTTGCAGGCGGAGCCGTTATTTTGACTGATTTGGATGGCTTGGAATTCACTAATCCATGTAATTTAGATCAGTTAAAAAGATATTTTGTGTAAATTGTAATCATTTGCATAATGTAAAACGAACTACATTAGACCTGATTCTCTTCGGAAAAAAGAAATTATATATCGGAGATATGTAGGCAGCCCTCATTGGGTACGGTCTAAACATTAATAAAAAAGAAAAAAACATACCATTTCATGATTCTTTCTTTTTTTGCCGATAATAATAAAAAAAAGAGAAGAAAACAAAAAAAAAAAACCCGCTAAGTTGAAAACCCGAAAGGGCGGCTTAGGCAAAAATCGGGGCCCGCTAAGTTGAAAACCCGAAAAGGGCGGCTTAGGCAAAAATGGGTAGCTCGCTAAGCTGAAAACCCGCAAGGGCGGCTTAGGCAAAAATTAGAGCTTAAATAAATAAAAGTTGGAAAGTGCTTGGAAAGCTTAAAAGACAAGTGGCATGCCCAATAAAAACAATAAAGTCAAACAGTCCAAAGTCAAGCAGAAAACTAAAGAGACCAAGAAAAATAAATAATAAAGTCCAAATCCAAAGGAACATACATCCAAAATTCCAAATAACACCCAAAATCCAAAGCCAAAGTCCCCAACAAAAAGTCAAAAGAGTTAAAACAAAGCCAAAACATCAAAAGTCCAAAAGCCTATCAGAGTCTAGGTACCCCGTCGCCTCCGTGGGGCAACATCCTCCGAGTCATCCCCAGTTGCTGAACTCCCTCCAGCCTCGTCTGTCCAAGGAGCCAACATGATCTCCTCATCAGTCCTAATCCCATCACCAGCGTCAGCCTGAGTCCAACCCTCGAGTGCACTCAGCAATGCGTTCCTCCTTAGCTTTTCAACTGGCCAGACAACGGTCATGGACCAGGCCCGATACTCAGAAGAAGTCTGAACACCAGCAGGATTAGGTAAAGGCCTAACCATTTGATGGTCTCTAACCCAAGCTCTAAGGACAGCACGGGTAACTCCCGGAGTAATGGTTGAATCAGATAACGAGTCATCCACGATCGGTACAGTCTGATCTATCCCCATCTGCCTCAAAACGCGCGAAGCGCAGTACCAGGTACAATGTGTAAGGCCCAAAAGGTAAACCTGAGTATGACGAAAGCTAACCTGGATAAAGCGGATGATGTCATACCAGGGTACAAACCACTGCACCTCATTTGGACCCAATTCCATTAGCCATGAAGTCCATGCATCAGCAGACGGGTATGTGATCAGAATCCTCCGCATACGATACTGAGAAGGGTTGTAAGGCAAACGGGTAGGAGCAGCAACCACTTGAAGGTGGTCCTTCAACCAAACCTGGGTAATGGATCCTTTCTATTACAAAGGCATGAACCAAAAAAAAAAAAAAAAAAAAAATGAGAGGAAAATACCTGGAGTATAATCGGGGAAACTGTCCAGTCCTCAAAGCCTAGAGCAGCTCTGTCAAGGCTCCTGATGGTTTTTGCCAGCACAATGCCGCCAATGCAGCTCATGTCCTCCATCTGTCGAATCATAGGGCAAAATCGCAGATCCCCGAAGCCTGGGTCCTTGTTAAACAAGAAACCAGATAATAAGCAAAATACAAAAGCCCGCATCCTCAGCCTCATCCGGTCTGGGTCATCTGAAAGAACCTCTGAAAATTCATCAATCAGGGGCAGCAGAATTGCCTTCTGGTCGTCAACAATCATGGCCTTAGCTTGTGGCCGGCTGAATTGAAATAAAATTTCAAATGACCGAACATACCCAACTTTAACCTCATGCCTGACTAAAGGGGCATTAGGGTCACACCCTATGATAGCACAAAACTCCTCGAAAAGAGGACACATCTCCTCCATCATGGCCCCAAACCGAAAAATGTGGGCCTCAGGGTCCCAGAATCTGATACAGGCCCATAAAAAGTTCCACTCGATAACTACCCCCCTAAGGGTAATGATAGGAGAGAGGCCATACCTCTTCAAGTTGATCTTTTCAACTTTGGAGAGACTCCTAGCCCAGCTGTGCATGCTATGATTGAAAGAAGGATTCATTCTTTGGAAAAGATAAACACAGAGAGAAAAGAAGAAGAGAGAAGATAAGGAATGAGTGAAGAACCAAAACAAAGAACAAGTTTTTATAGAAAAAATGCACCGAATAAGGGCGGCAGCAGCCGCCGAAATGATGGCGGCAGCAGTCGCCGAATTGCCACCGAATAACGGCGGCAGCAGCCGCCGAATAATGACAGCAACGGCCCCCACAAAATTCACAATCAGGCCCCAGAGGCCCGAAAAATCACATTCAGGCCCCAGAGGCCCGAAAAATCACAATTCAGGCCGCAGAGGCCCGAAAAATCACATTCAGGCCGCAGTGGCCCGAAAAATCACAATCAGGCCCCAGAGGCCCGAAAAATCACGTTCAGGCCGCAGTGGCCCGAAAAATCACTTTCAGGCCCCAGAGGCCCGAAAATCACAATGAGGCCAAAGTGGCCCGAAAAATCACAATCAGGCCCTAGAGGCCCGAAAATTCACATTCAGGCCACAGAGGCCCGAAGAATCACAATTCAGGCCACAGAGGCCCGAAAAATCACAATCAGGCCAAAGTGGCCCGAAAAATCACATTCAGGCCCCAGAGGCCTGAAAAATCACATTCAGGCCGCAGTGGCCCAAAAAATCATATTTAGGCCCCAGAGGCCCGAAAAATCACAATTCAGGCCCCAGAGGCCCGAAAATTCACATTCAGGCTATAGAGGCCCGAAAAATCACATTCAGGCCAAAGTGGCCCGAAAATCACATTCAGGCCAAAGTGGCCCGAAAAATCACATTCAGGCCAAAGTGGCCCGAAAATCACAATCAGGCCAAAGAGGCCCGAAAAATCACATTTAGGCCCCAGAGGCTCGAAAATCACATTCAGGCCAAAGAGGCCCGAAAAATCACAATTCAGGCCACAGAGGCCCGAAAAATCACAATCAGACCCCAGTGGCCCGAAAAATCACATTCAGGCCAAAGTGGCCCGAAAATCACAATCAGGCCAAAGAGGCCCGAAAAATCACAATTCAGGCCACAGAGGCCTGAAAAATCACATTCAGGCCCCAGAGGCCCGAAAAATCACATTCAGGCCCCAGAGGCCCGAAAATCACATTCAGGCCCCAGAGGCCCGAAAATCACATTCAGGCCAAAGAGGCCCGAAAAATCACAATTCAGGCCACAGAGGCCCGAAAAATCACAATCAGACCCCAGTGGCCCGAAAAATCACATTCAGGCCAAAGTGGCCCGAAAATCACAATCAGGCCAAAGAGGCCCGAAAAATCACAATTCAGGCCACAGAGGCCCGAAAAATCACATTCAGGCCCCAGAGGCCCGAAAAATCACATTCAGGCCCCAGAGGCCCGAAAATCACATTCAGGCCCCAGAGGCCCGAAAATCACATTCAGGCCAAAGAGGCCCGAAAAATCACATTCAGGCCCCAGAGGCCCGAAAAATCACATTCAGGCCACAGAAGCCCGAAAATCACAATCAGGCCCCAGAGGCCCGAAAAATCACAATTCAGGCCACAGAGGCCCGAAAAATCACATTCAGGCCGCAGTGGCCCGAAAAATCACAATCAGGCCCCAGAGGCCCGAAAAATCACAATTCAGGCCCTAGAGGCCCGAAAATTCACATTCAGGCCACAGAGGCCCGAAAAATCACATTCAGGCCCCAGAGGCCCGAAAAATCACAATTCAGGCCACAGAGGCCCGAAAAATCACATTCAGGCCCCAGAGGCCCGAAAATCACAATTCAGGCCACAGAGGCCCGAAAAATCACATTCAGGCCCCAGAGGCCCGAAAAATCACATTCAGGCCACAGAGGCCCGAAAAATCACAAATCAGGCCACAGTGGCCCGAAAAATCACATTTAGGCCCCAGAGGCCCGAAAAATCAAATTCAGGCCGCAGTGGCCCGAAAAATCACATTTAGGCCCCAGAGGCCCGAAAAATCACAATTCAGTCCCCAGAGGCCCGAAAATTCACATTCAGGCCACAGAAGCTCGAAAAATCACATTCAGGCCCCAGAGGCCCGAAAATCACATTCAGGCCCCAGAGGCCCGAAAGATCACAATTCAGGCCACAGAGGCCCGAAAAATCACCATTCAGGCCCCAGAGGCTCGAAAATCACATTCAGGCCAAAGAGGCCCGAAAAATCACATTCAGGCCAAAGAGGCCCGAAAAATCACAATTCAGGCCACAGAGGCCCGAAAAATCACAATCAGACCCTAGTGGCCCGAAGAATCACATTCAGGCCAAAGTGGCCCGAAAATCACAATCAGGCCAAAGAGGCCCGAAAAATCACAATTCAGGCCACAGAGGCCCGAAAAATCACATTCAGGCCCCAGAGGCCCGAAAAATCACATTCAGGCCCCAGAGGCCCGAAAAATCACAATTCAGGCCCCAGAGGCCCGAAAATTCACATTCAGGCCACAGACGCTCGAAAAATCACATTCAGGCCCCAGAGGCCCGAAAATCACATTCAGGCCCCAGAGGCCCGAAAATTCACATTCAGGCCACAGACGCTCGAAAAATCACATTCAGGCCCCAGAGGCCCGAAAATCACATTCAGGCCCCAGAGGCCCGAAAGATCACAATTCAGGCCACAGAGGCCCGAAAAATCACCATTCAGGCCCCAGAGGCTCGAAAATCACATTCAGGCCAAAGAGGCCCGAAAAATCACATTCAGGCCAAAGAGGCCCGAAAAATCACAATTCAGGCCACAGAGGCCCGAAAAATCACAATCAGACCCTAGTGGCCCGAAGAATCACATTCAGGCCAAAGTGGCCCGAAAATCACAATCAGGCCAAAGAGGCCCGAAAAATCACAATTCAGGCCACAGAGGCCCGAAAAATCACATTCAGGCCCCAGAGGCCCGAAAAATCACATTCAGGCCCCAGAGGCCCGAAAAATCACATTCAGGCCCCAGAGGCCCGAAAATCACATTCAGGCCCCAGAGGCCCGAAAATCACATTCAGGCCAAAGAGGCCCGAAAAATCACATTCAGGCCCCAGAGGCCCGAAAAATCACATTCAGGCCACAGAGGCCCGAAAAATCACATTCAGGCCCCAGAGGCCCGAAAATCACAATCAGGCCCCAGAGGCCCGAAAAATCACAATTCAGGCCACAGAGGCCCGAAAAATCTCATTCAGGCCGCAGTGGCCCGAAAAATCACAATCAGGCCCCAGAGGCCCGAAAAATCACAATTCAGGCCCCAGAGGCCCGAAAATTCACATTCAGGCCACAGAGGCCCGAAATTCAAAACTCGGCCTAGGGTCCGAAAATTCACAACTCAGACCAAGGCCCCACAATCTCAATTTGGCCCAAAGTCCGAGTTTTCGCCTTCAAAATTTGCTCCATCAGACAACCACTGGCTCTCATAAATCATTTTTATGATAGCCAGTGGGGGGCAACTGTGAATACTCAAAATTTGAGGCTTCTCATGTTGTTGGTGGCATGTGAAACTCTTTAAATGGAGGAAAACACGCTGCTACAGTGCCATGCCAATTAGTTTGACTTTGCTACAGTAAATTTGACTTCGCTGCAGCAACTGTGCAAACAGTCCGGCCGGACCGGAGGCCATTTTGGACATTTACTGGAAATATGTCAATATGGTACTTGAAACGTCCGGAATTTCACGAGAATCGCAGAACCGGTCACGGAATTCTGGGCGGGCATGTTTTTGTGAGAAATGAATTTTATGAGAAATGTTTTTGGGCTCTAATATACTTGGTGTGAATTTGATGCATGATTTGATTTTATTATGTATGATGAGCATGCTCGGCATTTGATGCCATTATGATAAGAAGCTATGATCATATGTTAGGCACGTGGGTGTCTTATGTTAGGGCAGACGCGCTCTATATGTTATGAAAAGGTTGGCGACCTAAGGCCATTATGAATAAGCTATGAAAACTTATCTGCTTCTTTTTCTCCTAAGTGTATGTGAGCCCTTATACAATATTTTTAAGGAAGTGAAATAAATGAGATCACATTATGTTAATAACTCTTAATTTACCACAACTTATTTATGATATCAAATGAATTTCTAAAGCATGATGTGTTGGTGTGCATATGTACTGCATGTTCAAATTTAATGATTTTATGTATATAAATGATTGTTTTTAAGTATGTTGTCATCACAACATTGGTTTGTTGTGTTTTATGAGCACCACTGAGTTTTATACTCAGCGCGTTGATTTTATCACGCGCAGGTTGGAGATTGTGCTTGCTGCTTAAAGACCTGAAGAGTAGCATCAGAGTTGAAGAGATCTTTTGGTAGTTGATTAGTATTTTATGTAACAAAAAAAATTTTGGCATGTATAACGATTACATTTTTGGAGACTGTATTATTTAGTTTATAACTTAAACATGTTATTGTAAATTATTTTGGTGTATATATATTGGGAGATAAACTTGGACTTATTTAATGGTTAGAACATTAGAAGTTGATATATTTAAATGAATGTATTGAAGTGATGAATATTATAATGTTATTGAGGAACTATGGAGTTATGAAATTATACAAGTGCTATTGTGTTGTTATTGGAGTTTGATGGGGTTTGGAGTTTGGAATTGGGAGTGCTTTGTATTCATATGTTTGGCAACTTCTATTTTTAGGGGAAACTCTTGCAGTTTTTCTGTAGGACTCTCCCAAATCATTTTCAAAACAAAATATTATTACTTGCTAAACTTATGAATACTAAGTCACTTCTAATTCATAATATGATTGTATGGTTTATATGTAGGTTAGGACGGTGCCTCCGGCACCGAATGTGGCATCCACCGTCAGGTCTTTCGGGATCGGGCGGCGGGTGTTACAGTGTCAAAAAGTGGCTGAGCTGCGGAGCAGGACTACCGCTGCCTATGGCTCGGACCAGCAGCCGCCTGAGGGGGTGGAGACAGTGGTGCATCATCGAAAGAAGAGCCGTCCTCATCCTCCTCGGAAGAGTCGAGCGGGATGCCCTCAACCTCCTGTGAATACTCAAATTTTGAGACTTCTCATGTTGTTGGTGGCATGTGAAACTCTTTAAATGGAGGAAAATACGCTGCTACAGTGCCATGCCAATTAGTTTGACTTTGCTACAGCAACTGTGCAACTGTGCAAACAGTCCGGCCGGACCGGAGGCCATTTTGGACATTTACTGGAAATATGTCAATATGGTACTTGAAACGTCCGGAATTTCACGAGAATCGCAGAACCGGTCCCGGAATGATTTTTGGAGGTCGGAAACTCCCAAAAAAGCTCCCGGAGCGAGACATGGTGGCCACCACCAGCTATGGCGGCGCCGGCCGCCGGACACGGCGGCTCCTGCCGCCCAGCATGGGCGGCACCTGCCGCCCCACCGCCTGGGCGGCAGCAGCCGCCCCACCGACTGGGCGGCACCTGCCGCCCTCCCAGGCGGCACCTGCCGCCCAGCATGGGCGGCACCTGCCGTCCAGCCTCTTGGGCGGCAGCTGCCGCCGAGCCAGGCGGTACCTGCCGCCCTGGACCCAAAAATGGCCTATAAATAGGCCATTTTCAGTCCAATTTTGGCACACGTGTCTGTATTGACGGACGAATCCTTCTCCCTCTCACGCTCCTTGCGTTTTCTTTACCGCTTTTTGCATTTAATTTAATTTTTATTGCATTTTTATTGTGATATTTGGACATTAAAAATTAAACAAATTAAAATTAATTAATATTTCCTAAGCGAGGAGCTTAATCCGGAGTTAAGAAGCGGTCGTCGATTAAATCAGGTATGTAAACAAAACTCTGCCTATTTAATTTTAGCACTTCATGCATACTTCTCTTCTACTCTTAATAATTCTACAATTGCATAAATGCATCCACGTCATTATTTTTGGTAAATAAACTGCCTTAATTAATTTGATTAAGCTTAAATGCCCGGTTAATCAATAATCGTGGTATTAAAGTTTAAATCCGACAATATTGGCTAAAAGAGCCTAGTTAATTAATAACTACGGTTCAATTGCCTTATTTCGAACAAATCCGGCTTAAGTCCAATTAATCAATAATTGTGGCTAAAAGCCTTAATCAATCACATTTCGACAATAAATTGTGATTAAGCTCGAACGCCCGATTAATCGATAATCGTGGCATTAAAGCCTAAATCGCACATTTTTGGCAAACTAATTGCCTAAAACAACACATTTTGGCCAAAGGCCTTAAAATCAACCATTTTGGCGACAATCGCCTAAATCGCACATTTTTGGCAAACTAATTGCCTAAAACAACAGATTTTGGCCAAAGGCCTTAAAATCAACCATTTTGGCGACAATCGCCTAAATCGCACATTTTGGCAACAATTGCCTAAATCAAATCATTTTGGCTAAAAGTCATTAAAATCAAGATTTTTGGCAACATGCCTAAAAATCAATCAATCTTTGGCGAAATGCCTAAACACTCATGCACAAAGCATACACACTTATGCACAAAGCATACACACACTTATGCACAAAGCATACACACACTCATGCACAAAGCATACACACAAAATGCACAAAGCATACACAAAATCATGCACAAAGCATACACACAAAATGCACAAAGCATACACACACTCATGCACAAAGCATACACACTCATGCACAAAGCATACAAAATCATGCACTAAGCATACACACACCCATGCATTAAGCATATCATTCAAAGCCCTCTAAAAGAGGCCTATCGAACTACGTTGACTTTGATCTTCCATTCAAACGGAAGTACGTAGGCACATTCGGGATTTCACCCCGGGTGGCAAGTCAAAATCACTCAAACATTTCATTAATCCATCATTCACCTTGCAAAACATTCATTCATCGGTTAGTTTATCGGCATGACATAGTCTCGGGATCCATCTCGGGTTCGTAGATTGTGCCTTAATCATTGGGATAATTAATCTAGTAACTAGGTTAATTAAAAATGGAGTCACTTAGGGTTTTTTCCTAGTTTACCCTAAAATAATTAAACAAGGTGGCGACTCACACACATCACGTGTATTTCTTCTCATTCATCATATGCATCACATGCCTATGACATTTGGGGAAGGGGTTCACACCTCCAGCCTCGTCCGAAGCCGCTCTACCTCCGCCTGGAGTCGGCTCACAGCGCTAGACTGACGAGACTGATGCCTCCGCAGCCTACCGATCTCCAGGTCCTGCAGAACAAAGATGTGTAAGGAAAGATAAAAATAATAATAAGGAACAAGGATAAGACACAGGAAGGTTGTACCTACCCGCTCATGTACATCAGAGTAGAGCCGACCGATGTAGGATCGGGCAAACCCGAATCGCTGGCAAATCTCCTGGTACCTCTGGGCCGGCACCTGCAAACAAGAAAATCCATTAAAAGGCTATTCAGGTAAAGTGTTCTTAACTTTGTAAATTCAGTTTATAACTTACATGTGTAGTATGCTTAGGGTCCAGCTGCACCGGAGGAGGAGCCTGCCGAAGATCAGCAGGAATGACGATGCCCGATCCCAAGCCTAGACAGGGTCCAGCACTACCTCCATGTCCGGTGGGAATGGGACATCACCCAATACTACACCGGCCGGTCCAGCCGGAGCAGCCGCAGCACCCGCCTCAGCCGCTGCCTCCGCCCTGTAGTGAGCCGCAGTCTTGTGCGTCTTCCGCTCCTGCATTAAGTTACAGAGAAAGTAATGGTATCAGTGATCTGAAACAGTGAAAATAATAAAGAAAGTAAATAAGGCAGAAGATTCGAAAAGTCACCTGAGTGTACTCGAGAATCTCGGGAAGCCGCGCCTGCATCCGAGAGGCGAAATAAGCAGGGAAATCACCGACGGACAGAAAATCGTTCGTCGAGAAGCCCCTGTACTCCACCTCCAGATCCTCCCAGGTCAAGCCCTCCAGGAGACACATGTGCTGAGGAGGGGCATGAGGCACCCTCCGCTGTGCTGGGGCCACCAGAGTGTCGAAAACTCTCTCTCTGAGGAAGTATCGATCAGCCCAGTACCCTCGCATCAGCAGCCTCGATCTGGTGTGCAACTCAGCCACCTCCCGGCCCGGATAGGTCCTCCAGGCCTCGCAATCCCACGGAGTCAAGAACAGCTGCAACAGAATAAGAAATCAGTAATTATTATACATTAAAATAAAAGGAGAGAAAGCTAAGCTAAGTGTTCAGAGGTTCTGTTTGTACTTACATCGGACAGCTCCCGGTCGTTAAGGAAGCTCCTCCAGTACTCCGGATCCTCGTCACTGGCATAAGGATGATGACAGTGAGCCAGATAACGAGGGATCCTCCTCGACTCGGTAGGAGAGTCACCGCTCGGACCACCCGGATAGATACGGTACTCGTATGACCATACCTGCAATAGAGAAAGAAATGATATCAGTTAGTCGAACAGTTAAGAATGACAAAGAAGAAGCTGAAGAGTGAAAGAATGTTACCTCCAGAGGCCGGATGAACAGCCAGTTTGACTCACCACTACCACGAGTCCAGACATCCAGACCGTGGTAGAGATGAGCCAAACCTAGTGTGGCCCAGTCGAAGGACCCGACCTGGCTCAAATCCCTCAGACATGCTAGCACCGCCGGGTCTCCCTTATTCTGGGAGGTGCATAGCAGCTGGGATGAGATGAAGTTAAAACAAGAAGGACCGAGTAGCATGGTCCCTCTCCTCCCGAGTATACTCAGGAGCAGCAGGTCGGGCCTCCTCCGGCAACTCCCTCCAAGCCTCCAAACGGGTCCTGATCCTCTCGGCCTAGAACCGGAAGACCATCTCATACGACACGCATCCCTGCACGGTGTACCGGGTCTGCGTGGTGACACCAAGCAGAGAGCGGACTAGCTGAGCTCCGAGAGTAGCCGTCTGGTACCGAGCATCCAGTGGGGGAACTGGACTGGTGAAGCGCAGGCCTGTGATGGTAGCATAGTTTACGGGCGTGAGGGTCATCTCGCCGAACCCGAAGATGAAGGTGTGCGTACAGTCGTTCCACCGCTCCATCAATGCATATCGCATAGCGGGCGGGAAACGAGGCTGTGTGCGGCGTAATCCTGCAGCGTAATCCCCGAAGCCTACATCGACGACCCGAGCTCGCATAGGCGGGTCCAGCAAATCCCAGAAGGCGGAAGCATTAGTGGCCGATCCACCCGAGCGGGCCTTGCCCAGATTAACCTGTAAGAAAATTTCTAATTTCAATAAATATAGTACTAACAATTATTCATTTTCTTCTATGACAGGAAAAATAAAAACCCAAACTTCGGTTTGAACCGTAGCTGCGTCACGCAACTGTACAGCTGCGTCACGCGTCCACATAGCTGCGTCACGCAACTTAACCCTAGTTGCGCACCTTGAAGCACAGCTGCGTCGCGCACCTCAATACCCGCGCCACGCCACTCCACAGCTGCGTCACGCAACTGTCCGAAGTTTAGCGTCGTAAGAACAGATGCGCCACGCAACTCAAAAGCTGCGCCACGCATCTTAACAGTTGCGTCACGCAACTGTTCAAGACTTTGCCTCGCTGACGAACAGTCGCGTCACACAACTGTTCTTCCAAAGAATAGCTGCGTGACGCAACTGTCGAAGGTACGCAGTACTCTGATTTACACCTAAATTCACTATGTTTGTGTTATTCTCATGCAATTTTAGGGCAAAATCAAGTCGCCTAGAGATACCAACAAGCAAATATCAACAAATCAAGTTCAAACACACGAAAGGGGGTCAATCCTAAAGTTCAAGGCAAGCTAGGGTTTTCTGGTGCCTCGAACAGTTGCGTCATGCAACTGTTCGCACAAGAACAGCCGCGTCACGCAACTGTTCACGGAAGAACAGTCGCGCCACGCAACTCCTACCTGCGTGACGCGCACAAGAACAGCCGCGTCACGCAACTGTTCACGGAAGAACAGCCGCGCCACGCAACTCCTACCTGCGTGACGCGACTGTTGACGCAGGCAAAAACTATAAAAGTCAGTCATATCGCTACAATTACGGATCGAAAGCGGTAAAAACAAAAAAAAAAAAAGAGAGACAAAAATTTTTTACTTACCTTAGACTAAAAGCCGTGCATCCGGCTCGTCTCATATCTGACCGGGAACTCAGTACCCGGCGACGGAAGGAGCTGCAACGGTCGCGTCCCTGGCGTCAGTGGGTTCAGGCTCACTGGCACCGGCTCGCCGTCAAAGGTCGGAATATCCGGTAGGGCCCCGAGGGTCTCCATCTCCGGAGTGTAGGCGGAAGCAGGAATTTCAGAGAGTTGAGACATCTTTTTCGGTTGAAAGTTCAGAGAATTCTCAATTGCTTAGGGTTTGTGATAAGTAAAAATGAATCGATTAAGAATGAAAGTTACTTATAGTAAACTGATAAGTATAAATTTTATAGTGTTTTTAATATAGTATTTGTTAGAATTTTAGTAAGTTTTTATTACTTTAATTTGCTTTTAATCACTCTTAGCATAATTATGATCAAAAGCTTCCTTGGTCTTTAATCCGCTTGATCTAAGAGAAAATTGCAGGATTTCAGTGCAGAAAAGAACTCTAGAATGCAAGGCACTCAGCTCTAGCACGCCTAGCCCGTGCTAAGTGACACGCCCAAGTCGCGTTATGAAGCAAGTCTCAACTGCGAAAAAAATGGCCAAGTCGCGAGCGCGACTTTCAAAGACGCGAGCGCGACAATCAGAAAAGAGAGTCAGAAGATTTGCAAGAAAGCTCGCGAGCGCACCTTCCATATGCACGGACGCGAGCTGAAGTCGCGAGCGCGACTTTCAAATGCGCGGGCGCGACAAGCAGATCTGAGTTTCAGAAGCAATTGGACCAGAATACGCGAGCGCGACATTCATATATGCGGGCGCGAGCTGAAGTCGCGAGCGCGATATTGGTATGCGCGGGCGCGAGACAGCACCTTTGAGAGGCAGAACGTTTCCCAGCAGAAGTCGCGAGCGCGACTTGCAAATGCGCGAGCGCAAGAAGCGCAACTCAAGAGGCAGAGAAGAGCACGCCCCGCCTGTGCTATGTAGCACGCCCTGTGCCTCACTATCCAGACTTCCAGGCTAAAGCACGCCCAGACCGTGCCAGATAGCACGCCCGTGCTATCATCAGGCGAAACCAGCGTGAATTCAATCGCAAATCAAACTCTTCTCACATAGACCGACTTCAGGGAGTTTCCTAAACATACTAATCAAGACCTGGACCTATTCTAGGAGGAAAAAGAGTCCTAATCAAGAAGAAATCAAGAACCTAAACAGTCATGATCTCCTATAAAGGATTTTGCACTAAATAAGGATTCTATTTCCTAAAAGGACTGGCCTTCAGGACCTCTATATAAAGAAAGGAACTTCTCATAGCAAGGAGCTCGTTCTGGATCTTGTTTACATTCGACATCTCTCTCGTTTTGCTTTGTACACTTTACTTCTTCTCAAAGATTTCAAGCTTCAAATAATTGTGCTAAGATCAAGGAAGCCTTCAACATAGTTGTGATACAGTTTTTATTCTAAACTCTTCATCTTGTTTCTTTCTTTATTATTGTCTTTAATTATGATGAATGATTCAAGTGTGATTGAGTTTAATTTAATTACTATGTCTAGCTAAACTTTTATACTAGGGATTTGATGTAATTTAATTCGATTCCAGCTTATAATATTAGATTTATTTTTCTTTGTTCTTGTTATAATTTATTATTGTGCTTAAGGCTTCCAGGCAGAATAATTCCCCTGGATTGATTTATTTCAATAATTACATTCGGGAGAAGGGTTATTGATATGAACAAGGTAATAAATTACTTGAGAATAATAACTTGATGTGGAAACTATATGGTTTGACTCAAGGGGGGTTTTCATAAGTTAATACAGTATTAAGTTGTGGATTCATAAAACAACCATAAAACCTAATGATCTGATTCATGTTTAATTTCTCTATTAAGGTAGGTGATTAATTTGGATTAGAATCGCTAACAATAAATCGGGAGAGCTTGTTAGTGACTTTAGGGTTGTTTTCTCCTATTTGAACAATTAAACTTGATTAATGAACTAATAAGAATAAGCTGGATAGAATTAAATGAAATCAAATTCCCTAGTAGCTTAATCTCCTGATTTCTTTTCACAATAATTTTGTTTGATCTCTTTTACTTTGAATTTTATTTACTTTATAGCAAATTCCCTTTATCATCGTTTAAATAATAATAGGTTAACACAATTTTGGTAATTGATAACCAATCCCTGTGGATACGATACTTTCTTACTCTATACTACTTGTTGCGATTTCGTACACTTGCGAAAAACGCATGTCAAGTTTTTGGCGCCGTTGCCGGGGATTGGCGTATCAATATCAATACGAATTACCCTGTTATTAATTTAGACACTCTTTCGTTTTTATTTTATTTTCTTTTAAGTACTATTCCAGGTTGTTTTATGCAAAGGAAATCAAGGAGGACTGAACCTCTAATCTTTGATCCGGAAATTGAACGAACTCTTCGAAGGCTCAACGCTGCAAGAAAAACACAAGAAGTAAAAATCGAACAACAGGCAGACATGGCTGACGATATCGAAAACGAGAACATAGTTGGACCACCACTTCAACATCCGGTCCGTACCTTAAGGGATTATACAACACCTAATCTGAATGGGACAACCTCAAGTATTACAAGACCTAGGGTAGAAGCTAATAACTTTGAGATTAAACCTGCAATTATCCAAATGCTCTCTACCTCAATTCAATATGGAGGGCTGCCTAGTGAAGATCCTAATGCTCACATCACCAATTTTTTGGAAATTTGTGACACATTCAAACAAAACGGTGTTTCTGAAGATGCAATCAAGCTGAGACTTTTCCCTTTTACTCTTAGGGATAAAGCAAGATCCTGGTTACAATCATGTCCAGCTGGAAGTTTTACCACATGGGATGAATTAGCTCAAAAATTTCTAGCTAAATTCTTTCCATCCTCAAAAACCACCAAGTTGCGTAATGAGATAATGACATTTGCTCATCATGATCAAGAGAGCTTGTATGAAGCTTGGGAAAGATTCAAGGACTTGCTAAGAAAGTGCCCACATCACAGTTTGCCCAAGTGGTTACAGGTACAAACTTTCTATAATGCTCTATCTCCTAATATAAAAATCACTCTAGATGCAGCTGCAGGTGGATCCTTTGAAAAGAAAGGTATTGATGAAGCATATGAGTTGATAGAGGAGATGGCAAGCAACAGCCACTACCAAAACAATACCGAAAGAAGAAGAACTGCAGGAGTCTATGAAATAGACGCCATTACAGCACTTAATGCCAAGGTAGATAACATGGTAAGGAAATTGGACATGTTAACTACTAATCCTGTAAATTCTGTTATGCAAATTTGTGATAGGTGCAATGGACAACATGGAATTGGGGAATGCATCATGGACTCTTTAAATCCACAAACTTTAGAGTAAGTGAACTATGTGATGAATCAAGGAAGAAAGAATTACCCATATTCAAATTCATATGACAACAGGTTGAGGAATCATCCTAATCTATCCTATGGTAATCCTAACAATGCCTTGAATGCACCACCAGGTTTCCTCCCTCCAGAAAAGAAATCTCATGATGATCTCCTCACTGCCCTCTCCAAATCACACATGGAATTCATGAACGAAACCAGGGAGAACCATAAAATCCAGCAAGCTGCAATCAGGAATTTGGAGATTCAGCTAGGGCAGTTCGCAAACATGATGGCTTCTCGACCTCAAGGTACGTTACCTAGCAATACTGAAAAGAATCCAAAAGAACAAGTGCAGGCTATCACCTTGAGGAGTGGCAAACAATTAGATGAACCACTGAGGAAAGAAAAGGAGGAAAAAGAACAACCAAAGGTGCCTATCATTGACTTAGAGGAAAAAGAAAAGGTAAAACCTTATGTTCCCCCTGTCCCCTTTCCACAAAGATTAAAGAAAGCACAAGATGACAAGAGCTTCCTCAAGTTTCTGGATGTGTTTAAGAAGCTTCAAATTAATATTCCTTTTGCTGAAGCTCTTGCTCAAATGCCAAGCTATGCTAAATTCCTAAAAGATATCCTGAGCAAGAAACGAAAAATTGATGATCAAGGAACGGTAATGTTAACCGAGGAGTGCAGTGCAATTATCCAAAACAAACTGCCTCCAAAGTTAAAAGATCCAGGAAGTTTTTCTATCCCTTGTAACATTGGTAATCTTGACTTTGAAAAGGCTTTGGCAGATTTAGGTGCTAGTATTAATCTTATGTCCTATGAAGTTTTTAAGATGCTAGGTATGGGAGAGCTCAAACCAACAAGGATGTCTTTGCAATTAGCAGATCGTTCAATTAAATATCCTAGAGGGATTGTAGAAGACGTGCTTGTAAAGGTAGGTACATTCATCTTTCCTGTTGATTTTGTTATTCTTGATATTGATGAAGACAGGGAAGGATCTCTAATCCTTGGAAGACCCTTTCTTGCAACTGCAAGAGCATTAATTGATGTTTATGAGGGTAAGTTGACTCTAAGAGTTGGACAGGAAGAGATTGTGTTTGATGTACTTAAATCTTGTAAACTTCCTATGGATCATGGAGACTGTTTCAGAATTGATGTTGTTGATGAATGTGTGGAAAACACTTTGCATGTCGAAAATAACATTAATGAACCGAGCACCTTGAATGAAAAAGAAAAGGAACTTCCTAAGCATGAACTGAAACAACTTCCACCTCATTTAAAACATGCATTCTTAGGTGAAGACCACTCTTTTCCTGTTATTATTTCTTCTCACTTAACGCTTGATCAAGAGGAAAGGTTGTTGCAGGTTTTACAAAGGCACAAGAAAGCATTAGGATGGTCTATTTCAGATTTACAAGGAATAAGCCCAAGTGTGTGTATGCATAAAATTTTGATGGAAGAAGACTACAAACCTTCAATCGAGCACCAAAGGCGACTGAACCCAAACATGAAGGAGGTAGTCAAGGCTGAAATTATTAAACTCTTAGATGCCGGCATCATTTATCCAATTTCAGACAGTAATTGGGTGAGTCCTGTCCAAGTTGTTTCAAAGAAGGGAGGTATGACTGTTATTTCTAATGAAAATAATGAATTAATCCCCACAAGAACAGTCACAGGTTGGCGTGTGTGTATTGATTATAGAAAATTAAATAAGGCAACACGCAAAGATCACTTTCCCCTCCCCTTTATTGATCAAATGCTTGAAAGACTTGCAGGATATCCTTTTTATTGTTTCTTAGATGGCTATTCAGGGTACTTCCAAATACCCATAGCCCCTGAAGATCAAGAGAAAACTACTTTCACTTGCCCTTATGGCACTTTTGCCTATAGGAGAATGCCTTTTGGGCTATGCAATGCCCCTGCAACCTTTCAAAGGTGCATGATGTCCATCTTTTCTGATATGGTGGAAAAATTTATTGAAATATTCATGGATGATTTTTCTGTGTTTGGTTCTTCCTTCGATGCATGCCTTCATAATTTATCTTTAGTAATGCAACGATGTGAAGATACTAACCTTGTGTTAAATTGGGAAAAATGTCATTTCATGGTTAGTGAAGGTATTGTCTTAGGGCATAAAATCTCTAAAAAGGGGATTGAAGTAGACAAGGCAAAGATTGAGGTAATTGAAAAACTACCTCCCCCTAACACAGTGAAGGGCATAAGAAGTTTTCTTGGGCATGCAGGGTTCTACAGGAGGTTCATAAAAGACTTCTCAAAAATCACTAAACCTCTTTGCAATCTACTAGTTAAAGATGTTCCTTTTGATTTTGACAAAGAGTGTTTAGATGCTTTCAACAGGTTGAAGAAGGAGTTAATCTCAGCTCCTATCATTACGACACCAGATTGGACTTTACCCTTTGAACTCATGTGTGATGCTAGTGATCATGCTGTAGGAGCTGTTCTTGGACAAAGAAAAGACAAGAAGTTGCATGTTATTTATTATGCAAGTCGCACATTGAATGATGCGCAATTAAATTATGCAACTACAGAAAAGGAACTGCTAGCTATTGTTTTTGCTTTTGACAAATTCAGGGCATATCTAATTGGAGCTAAAACAATAGTCTACACAGATCACTCAGCCATCAAATACTTGCTGGAAAAGAAGGATGCAAAGCCAAGACTCATTCGTTGGGTACTTCTATTGCAAGAGTTTGACCTAGAAATTCGCGACAAAAAGGGGACCGAGAACCTCGTTGCTGACCATCTTTCCAGGCTGGAATTGGGGGAAGAAGATACAAGCGAGCTACAAATCAATGAAAGCTTTCCTCATGAACAACTTCTTCTAGTGGCAAACGCCCAAACCCCCTGGTACGCTGACATTGTTAATTATCTTGTTTGCAAAATTCCTCCTCCCCAATTTTCTTACCAACAAAGGAAAAAGTTTTTTCATGATATCAAATTTTACTATTGGGAGGAGCCATTTTTGTTCAAGTATTGTAGTGATCAGCTCTTCAGGAGATGTATACCGGAAACTGAAATAGAAAGTGTCCTTAAATTCTGCCATTCAATGGAATGTGGAGGTCACTTTGGAGCAAGCAAGACAGCTGCGCGTATACTAGAAAGTGGTTTGTATTGGCCTAATCCTATTTTAAAGATGCTTATAATTATGTTCGTCTTTGTGATCGTTGTCAAAGGTTAGGTAACATTTCGAAGAGACATGAAATGCCCCTGAACAGCATCCTTGAAGTCGAAATCTTCGATGTATGGGGTCTGGACTTTATGGGACCTTTTCCACCATCTTATTCAAATCAACACATTCTAGTGGCGGTGGATTATGTGTCAAAATGGGCAGAAGCTGCTGCTCTTCCAAATAACGATGCCAAAAGTGTAATGAGCTTCATCAAGAAAAACATTTTTACAAGGCATGGTACTCCTAGGGCAATAATCACGGACGGAGGTAAGCATTTTTGCAATAAATATTTAGATTCCCTTCTTGCAAAATATGGTGTCACTCATCGTGTAGGTACTCCATATCATCCTCAAACAAGTGGACAAGTAGAGGTCACTAACAGAGAAATCAAAAAGATCCTCGAAACCACTGTTGGACAATCACGAAAGGATTGGTCCAAAAAGCTCGACGATGCTCTATGGGCCTACAGAACTGCATTCAAAACACCTATAGGTATGTCTCCATATCGCATGGTGTATGGTAAGGCTTGTCATCTTCCTGTAGAGTTAGAACATAAGGCGTTTTGGGCCATTCAATTTCTTAACTTCAATACAAAGGAAGTTGGCCAGAAATGATTGCTGCAGCTAAATATGATGGATGAAATGAGCCTCCATGCTTATGAAAGTGCCAAAATTTACAAAGATCGCACTAAACAATGGCACGATAAGCGCATTATCATGAGGGATCTAAAGGTGGGCCAGCAGGTGTTGCTTTATAACTCTAGACTTCGGTTATTTCCCGGTAAGTTGCGCTCTAGGTGGTCTGGACCATTCACCATCAAGGAAATCTTTCCTCATGGTGCGATTGAAATAGTGGATGGTAAGTCAAATCGAAGTTTCAAGGTAAATGCTCAACGTTTGAGAAGCTATCATAGTGAAAACTTTGAACCCATCAAATCAGCAATTGGTCTTGCCTAGCCGAAACTAAGATAAGTGCGTAGAACTTAACGACGTTAAACAAAAGTGCTCATGGGAGACAACCCATCTATTTTTCTTATTAAAATTTTTTATTATTTATTTATTTTTATTTTTATTTTAATTTTCAAAATTCCCAAATTTTCTCCATAAGTGTTCTTTTGTTTTAGTTGGAGTGTTTTGTAGGAAAAAGTGGAAATCCAGAACCAAGCACGCCCGGCCGTGCTATTTAGCACGCCCGTGCCGTGGGGTCAGGTTCCAGCACGCCCGTGCGTTGTTCAAGGGAGATCACACTTGAAGGACAGAGAAGAGCGCGAACCTCACATGCACGAGCGCGACCAACACTCGCGATCGCGAAACGACAGTGCGCGAGCGCGAAAGGCGCAAACGAGAGACAGAGAGTTAGTTAGCATAACTCGCGAGCGCGAAACTACAACTCGCGAGCGCGAGGAGCGCAACTAGAGATCCAGAAGCAAGCACGCCCAAGCCGTGCTATTTAGCACTCCCGTGCCAGGTACGTCTCGTTTGTTGTTGTGCAGGTCAGAGGGGAGCACGCCCAGGCCGTGCTCATCAACACGACCGTGCCACGATCAGATCAACTTAGTTATTGGCGCCCCTATTCAAAGAGCACGCCCCCAAACCCTTTTTTTCCCCACCTCGCACACCCTAACCGTCAACTTTTCTCTCAAATTCGCTCTCTTCTTCTCCCTTTCTCTCAAATCAAACACTCTCCACTCAAAATTTTTACATAATCAACTCCAACAATGCCTCCTAAATACAAACGTAGCAGACCCGCATCATCCGTTGCTGCTCGGAAGCGTTCAGCTACGAAATCCTCCAAGGCCCCTCAACCTCCTTCACCTCCTGCACTTCCATTCGAGTTCGCCTCATCCGATCAACAAGAAAGGTACACAAAATTATCTCTTCGACCCATTTTACCGAATAGATTTATCGATGAGGCTGCCCTAGCGCAAGTGGGTCTTAGGGATATTGTGTTAGACCCTCTTAGGAGAATAGGATGGGGGGAATTTATTGATATGAAGGACTTAGTCTATGCCCCTCTAACTCTAGAATTTCTGAGTTCCTATCGCGCTTTTATTCCGTTATTGCCTAATTCACCACCGAGCAGGGTTAACTTTAGGCTTCTTAGTCAGGATTTTGAAATGTCTGTGAATGAGATTAGCCAAATTTTCGGTTTCCCCACAGAAAATAGTCAAAACCAAATATCTAGTGATTTTCGTGCACGCAATACTTGGCGAGATTTTACAGGTGAAGTAAATTACAATCCTAGATATTCGAAGGCATCCAAATTGAAAAAACCTTCCTTGCGGTACATTCATAATTTTTTGTCGAATACTATATTTGGAAGGAGTGAAAGTGATGGAGTGTTAGGTTTGAACGAATTATATTTTCTATGGGCGATTGAAAATGGGGTTTTATTAAATGTTGGGTATTGGCTCTGCTAGAGATTTGCGAAGGTGGCTAGAGCTGACAAAGGAGCTATAATGATGGGGTGTTTTGTGACCCGAATTGCTAGATATCTACAGATTTGGAACCCGGCTAGGCCCAATTATGATAGTGTAGGAGGGGGGTGTGGTACCAGATTGGATGTTGATGTTATGATACATATGAAGTTGATTGAGAAAGTAGGAGATGCATATCGGGTAGTTGGTGCTCCAGAGGATGACTCTAATAATGAAGGAGCAGAGGCCGCAGCCGGTGCTGACATGGAGGAGGACAATCCTCCACCTTTTACCTCTTCTTTTGGTGCAGGTACATCCGGTGCTGGTCCATCGTTCCAAGGCCAATCCAACATGACAAATGATGAAGTCCTTGCAAGAATGATGTCTCGGATGGATCTCTTTGACACGCGCCTTAACGGGATGGAAACAATGATTGCAGATCGCTTCCAGTCCATTGATTCTCGGATGGATACCATGAAAGGCCAACTCCAGACCATCCTCCAGCTTCTACAACCACCCCCACCGTCGGAGAATTGACGGATTTCCCACTTTTGTTTTGTTTTTGGTTTTGTTGATTTTTGTTCTACTACATTGTCTCGGTTACTTTCATTTTAAGTTTTGCTTGATATTTGAATCTTTATAACTTCTTGGTAGTGTTTGTTCTTATTATGTAGTTGTTTCCTTTTAGCTAAGACACATTCCACAGCAATTCTATTGTATTGTTCAATACAATGTTGGTAAGGTTTCTTTCACTCTCTTATTACTTTGCTTCTAGTAATGCAATAAGTTTGGGGAAATTATACACATTGGGGACAATGTGATCGATTGAATTGGGGGAAGGAAATTTTGGCTAAAAATTTGTGTTTTTGTTTAACATGTTTGGAATGATTACAAGTAAGCTTGAAAGCTCTCATGTCTAGTAATGAGTGTTAAATATAGTTGATTCTAAATTCTAGCATACTTAAGTTTTGAGTTTGAATTTTTGACTCAATCATGTTCATTGATCTAAACTATTTGTTTCTAGATTTTTAAACACTAATTTTTATGAGAATTATGATGTATAGGTGTGCTTTATTCTAAAGTATTCTAAACCTCGGCATTCCTAGAACAAAAATTAGAACCCCTTTCGAGGCGAAAAATTTAAATGTTTACATTTTAAAAGAGATGATTTAGGCAATTTTTGTTGACCCTTATATGCAGCCTAAGACCACATAAATAAAAATATATGACCTTTGAAACCAACTTTGAAGCCTTAAACCGTAAAATTTTCTTCTTCACCCTCAATAAACCGAGCCATTAAAGCCAAATTCAAATCTCCTACCCTAAGTACAAAGGATTGTATGATTAAAAGATTCGATTTTTAGAATATAGCAACAAAAGAAGGAGAAGTCATCAATTACTACTAGCAAATAAAGAAAAGAAGAAAGAATCAAGAAAGAGGCACATGAAAAGCAATCAAAAACATTCAAGAAAAATAGAAAAAGCCAAGATCAAAAAGTGCAAAACATTAAGGAAAGACCTTGCCCAAGATGCCTCTAGCTAGTAAGAAAGTTTCAAAACAGACACTCCTTAGAACTAGAAAAGTGCAATTAAAATAGAATCTTGAATGTTATACATTCTTTTGTACTCTTTGTCTACCTTTTATCCCTTTCTTTGATTAAGCTAAGTTTTACACCAAGAAAGCCCCATTACAACCCGAAATAAAGACCTTTTGATTTTTTAAATCGTATGCATTTAAATCGTGGAGAAAGAATAACTAATTTTGCATATGGGAATGCCACTGTTGCACTATCAATTGTCTTAATTTTGAAAGGTTGAAGATTCTTTAGATAATTCATGTCCTATTTATCATAAATTGAATAAATATTAGTGTTGACAATCTCTTTAAACTTGTATTTTACTCAATGAATGTGTTTTATTCAAAGTCAAGCTTAAGTATGAATAGCATGGAGAACGACTGCGTTTATTCACTTGTTTACTAATCATGATATCTTGAAAGATTATTGAAACCATCTCCAACCATGTTAAACTAGTGACGTCAAATTATTTTTTCCTTTTGGTTTTGTTGCTTGAGGACAAGCAATGGTTTAAGTTTGGGGAATTTTGATAAGTATAAATTTTATAGTGTTTTTAATATAGTATTTGTTAGAATTTTAGTAAGTTTTTATTACTTTAATTTGGTTTTAATCACTCTTAGCATAATTATGATCAAAAGCTTCCTTGGTCTTTAATCCGCTTGATCTAAGAGAAAATTGTAGGATTTCAGTGCAGAAAAGAACTCTAGAATGCAAGGCACTCAGCTCTAGCACGCCCAGCCCGTGCTAAGTGACACGCCCAAGTCGCGTTATGAAGCAAGTCTCAACTGCGAAAAAAATGGCCAAGTCGCGAGCGCGACTTTCAAAGACGCGAGCGCGACAATCAGAAAAGAGAGTCAGAAGATTTGCAAGAAAGCTCGCGAGCGCACCTTCCATATGCACGGACGCGAGCTGAAGTCGCGAGCGCGACTTTCAAATGCGCGGGCGCGACAAGCAGATCTGAGTTTCAGAAGCAATTGGACCAGAATACGCGAGCGTGACATTCATATATGCGGGCGCGAGCTGAAGTCGCGAGCGCGATATTGGTATGCGCGGGCGCGAGACAGCACCTTTGAGAGGCAGAACGTTTCCCAGCAGAAGTCGCCAGCGCGACTTGCAAATGCGCGAGCGCAAGAAGCGCAACTCAAGAGGCAGAGAAGAGCACGCCCCGCCTGTCCTATGTAGCACGCCCTGTGCCTCACTATCCAGACTTCCAGGCTAAAGCACGCCCAGACCGTGCCAGATAGCACGCCCGTGCTATCATCAGGCGGAACCAGCGTGAATTCAATCGCAAATCAAACTCTTCTCACATAGACCGACTTCAGGGAGTTTCCTAAACATACTAATCAAGACCTGGACCTATTCTAGGAGGAAAAAGAGTCCTAATCAAGAAGAAATCAAGAACCTAAACAGTCATGATCTCCTATAAAGGATTTTGCACTAAATAAGGATTCTATTTCCTAAAAGGAGTCAGACTGGCCTTCAGGACCTCTATATAAAGAAAGGAACTTCTCATAGCAAGGAGCTCGTTCTGGATCTTGTTTACATTCGACATCTCTCTCGTTTTGCTTTGTACACTTTACTTCTTCTCAAAGATTTCAAGCTTCAAATAATTGTGCTAAGATCAAGGAAGCCTTCAACATAGTTGTGATACAGTTTTTATTCTAAACTCTTCATCTTGTTTCTTTCTTTATTATTGTCTTTAATTATGATGAATGATTCAAGTGTGATTGAGTTTAATTTAATTACTATGTCTAGCTAAACTTTTATACTAGGGATTTGATGTAATTTAATTCGATTCCAGCTTATAATATTAGATTTATTTTTCTTTGTTCTTGTTATAATTTATTATTGTGCTTAAGGCTTCCAGGCAGAATAATTCCCCTGGATTGATTTATTTCAATAATTACATTCGGGAGAAGGGTTATTGATATGAACAAGGTAATAAATTACTTGAGAATAATAACTTGATGTGGAAACTATATGGTTTGACTCAAGGGGGGTTTTCATAAGTTAATACAGTATTAAGTTGTGGATTCATAAAACAACCATAAAACCTAATGATCTGATTCATGTTTAATTTCTCTATTAAGGTAGGTGATTAATTTGGATTAGAATCGCTAACAATAAATCGGGAGAGCTTGTTAGTGACTTTAGGGTTGTTTTCTCCTATTTGAACAATTAAACTTGATTAATGAACTAATAAGAATAAGCTGGATAGAATTAAATGAAATCAAATTCCCTAGTAGCTTAATCTCCTGATTTCTTTTCACAATAATTTTGTTTGATCTCTTTTACTTTGAATTTTATTTACTTTATAGCAAATTCCCTTTATCATCGTTTAAATAATAATAGGTTAACACAATTTTGGTAATTGATAACCAATCCCTGTGGATACGATACTTTCTTACTCTATACTACTTGTTGCGATTTCGTACACTTGCGAAAAACGCATGTCAAGTTTTTGGCGCCGTTGCCGGGGATTGGCGTATCAATATCAATACGAATTACCCTGTTATTAATTTAGACACTCTTTCGTTTTTATTTTATTTTCTTTTAAGTACTATTCCAGGTTGTTTTATGCAAAGGAAATCAAGGAGGACTGAACCTCTAATCTTTGATCCGGAAATTGAACGAACTCTTCGAAGGCTCAACGCTGCAAGAAAAACACAAGAAGTAAAAATCGAACAACAGGCAGACATGGCTGACGATATCGAAAACGAGAACATAGTTGGACCACCACTTCAACATCCGGTCCGTACCTTAAGGGATTATACAACACCTAATCTGAATGGGACAACCTCAAGTATTACAAGACCTAGGGTAGAAGCTAATAACTTTGAGATTAAACCTGCAATTATCCAAATGCTCTCTACCTCAATTCAATATGGAGGGCTGCCTAGTGAAGATCCTAATGCTCACATCACCAATTTTTTGGAAATTTGTGACACATTCAAACAAAACGGTGTTTCTGAAGATGCAATCAAGCTGAGACTTTTCCCTTTTACTCTTAGGGATAAAGCAAGATCCTGGTTACAATCATGTCCAGCTGGAAGTTTTACCACATGGGATGAATTAGCTCAAAAATTTCTAGCTAAATTCTTTCCATCCTCAAAAACCACCAAGTTGCGTAATGAGATAATGACATTTGCTCATCATGATCAAGAGAGCTTGTATGAAGCTTGGGAAAGATTCAAGGACTTGCTAAGAAAGTGCCCACATCACAGTTTGCCCAAGTGGTTACAGGTACAAACTTTCTATAATGCTCTATCTCCTAATATAAAAATCACTCTAGATGCAGCTGCAGGTGGATCCTTTGAAAAGAAAGGTATTGATGAAGCATATGAGTTGATAGAGGAGATGGCAAGCAACAGCCACTACCAAAACAATACCGAAAGAAGAAGAACTGCAGGAGTCTATGAAATAGACGCCATTACAGCACTTAATGCCAAGGTAGATAACATGGTAAGGAAATTGGACATGTTAACTACTAATCCTGTAAATTCTGTTATGCAAATTTGTGATAGGTGCAATGGACAACATGGAATTGGGGAATGCATCATGGACTCTTTAAATCCACAAACTTTAGAGTAAGTGAACTATGTGATGAATCAAGGAAGAAAGAATTACCCATATTCAAATTCATATGACAACAGGTTGAGGAATCATCCTAATCTATCCTATGGTAATCCTAACAATGCCTTGAATGCACCACCAGGTTTCCTCCCTCCAGAAAAGAAATCTCATGATGATCTCCTCACTGCCCTCTCCAAATCACACATGGAATTCATGAACGAAACCAGGGAGAACCATAAAATCCAGCAAGCTGCAATCAGGAATTTGGAGATTCAGCTAGGGCAGTTCGCAAACATGATGGCTTCTCGACCTCAAGGTACGTTACCTAGCAATACTGAAAAGAATCCAAAAGAACAAGTGCAGGCTATCACCTTGAGGAGTGGCAAACAATTAGATGAACCACTGAGGAAAGAAAAGGAGGAAAAAGAACAACCAAAGGTGCCTATCATTGACTTAGAGGAAAAAGAAAAGGTAAAACCTTATGTTCCCCCTGTCCCCTTTCCACAAAGATTAAAGAAAGCACAAGATGACAAGAGCTTCCTCAAGTTTCTGGATGTGTTTAAGAAGCTTCAAATTAATATTCCTTTTGCTGAAGCTCTTGCTCAAATGCCAAGCTATGCTAAATTCCTAAAAGATATCCTGAGCAAGAAACGAAAAATTGATGATCAAGGAACGGTAATGTTAACCGAGGAGTGCAGTGCAATTATCCAAAACAAACTGCCTCCAAAGTTAAAAGATCCAGGAAGTTTTTCTATCCCTTGTAACATTGGTAATCTTGACTTTGAAAAGGCTTTGGCAGATTTAGGTGCTAGTATTAATCTTATGTCCTATGAAGTTTTTAAGATGCTAGGTATGGGAGAGCTCAAACCAACAAGGATGTCTTTGCAATTAGCAGATCGTTCAATTAAATATCCTAGAGGGATTGTAGAAGACGTGCTTGTAAAGGTAGGTACATTCATCTTTCCTGTTGATTTTGTTATTCTTGATATTGATGAAGACAGGGAAGGATCTCTAATCCTTGGAAGACCCTTTCTTGCAACTGCAAGAGCATTAATTGATGTTTATGAGGGTAAGTTGACTCTAAGAGTTGGACAGGAAGAGATTGTGTTTGATGTACTTAAATCTTGTAAACTTCCTATGGATCATGGAGACTGTTTCAGAATTGATGTTGTTGATGAATGTGTGGAAAACACTTTGCATGTCGAAAATAACATTAATGAACCGAGCACCTTGAATGAAAAAGAAAAGGAACTTCCTAAGCATGAACTGAAACAACTTCCACCTCATTTAAAACATGCATTCTTAGGTGAAGACCACTCTTTTCCTGTTATTATTTCTTCTCACTTAACGCTTGATCAAGAGGAAAGGTTGTTGCAGGTTTTACAAAGGCACAAGAAAGCATTAGGATGGTCTATTTCAGATTTACAAGGAATAAGCCCAAGTGTGTGTATGCATAAAATTTTGATGGAAGAAGACTACAAACCTTCAATCGAGCACCAAAGGCGACTGAACCCAAACATGAAGGAGGTAGTCAAGGCTGAAATTATTAAACTCTTAGATGCCGGCATCATTTATCCAATTTCAGACAGTAATTGGGTGAGTCCTGTCCAAGTTGTTCCAAAGAAGGGAGGTATGACTGTTATTTCTAATGAAAATAATGAATTAATCCCCACAAGAACAGTCACAGGTTGGCGTGTGTGTATTGATTATAGAAAATTAAATAAGGCAACACGCAAAGATCACTTTCCCCTCCCCTTTATTGATCAAATGCTTGAAAGACTTGCAGGATATCCTTTTTATTGTTTCTTAGATGGCTATTCAGGGTACTTCCAAATACCCATAGCCCCTGAAGATCAAGAGAAAACTACTTTCACTTGCCCTTATGGCACTTTTGCCTATAGGAGAATGCCTTTTGGGCTATGCAATGCCCCTGCAACCTTTCAAAGGTGCATGATGTCCATCTTTTCTGATATGGTGGAAAAATTTATTGAAATATTCATGGATGATTTTTCTGTGTTTGGTTCTTCCTTCGATGCATGCCTTCATAATTTATCTTTAGTAATGCAACGATGTGAAGATACTAACCTTGTGTTAAATTGGGAAAAATGTCATTTCATGGTTAGTGAAGGTATTGTCTTAGGGCATAAAATCTCTAAAAAGGGGATTGAAGTAGACAAGGCAAAGATTGAGGTAATTGAAAAACTACCTCCCCCTAACACAGTGAAGGGCATAAGAAGTTTTCTTGGGCATGCAGGGTTCTACAGGAGGTTCATAAAAGACTTCTCAAAAATCACTAAACCTCTTTGCAATCTACTAGTTAAAGATGTTCCTTTTGATTTTGACAAAGAGTGTTTAGATGCTTTCAACAGGTTGAAGAAGGAGTTAATCTCAGCTCCTATCATTACGACACCAGATTGGACTTTACCCTTTGAACTCATGTGTGATGCTAGTGATCATGCTGTAGGAGCTGTTCTTGGACAAAGAAAAGACAAGAAGTTGCATGTTATTTATTATGCAAGTCGCACATTGAATGATGCGCAATTAAATTATGCAACTACAGAAAAGGAACTGCTAGCTATTGTTTTTGCTTTTGACAAATTCAGGGCATATCTAATTGGAGCTAAAACAATAGTCTACACAGATCACTCAGCCATCAAATACTTGCTGGAAAAGAAGGATGCAAAGCCAAGACTCATTCGTTGGGTACTTCTATTGCAAGAGTTTGACCTAGAAATTCGCGACAAAAAGGGGACCGAGAACCTCGTTGCTGACCATCTTTCCAGGCTGGAATTGGGGGAAGAAGATACAAGCGAGCTACAAATCAATGAAAGCTTTCCTCATGAACAACTTCTTCTAGTGGCAAACGCCCAAACCCCCTGGTACGCTGACATTGTTAATTATCTTGTTTGCAAAATTCCTCCTCCCCAATTTTCTTACCAACAAAGGAAAAAGTTTTTTCATGATATCAAATTTTACTATTGGGAGGAGCCATTTTTGTTCAAGTATTGTAGTGATCAGCTCTTCAGGAGATGTATACCGGAAACTGAAATAGAAAGTGTCCTTAAATTCTGCCATTCAATGGAATGTGGAGGTCACTTTGGAGCAAGCAAGACAGCTGCGCGTATACTAGAAAGTGGTTTGTATTGGCCTAATCCTATTTTAAAGATGCTTATAATTATGTTCGTCTTTGTGATCGTTGTCAAAGGTTAGGTAACATTTCGAAGAGACATGAAATGCCCCTGAACAGCATCCTTGAAGTCGAAATCTTCGATGTATGGGGTCTGGACTTTATGGGACCTTTTCCACCATCTTATTCAAATCAACACATTCTAGTGGCGGTGGATTATGTGTCAAAATGGGCAGAAGCTGCTGCTCTTCCAAATAACGATGCCAAAAGTGTAATGAGCTTCATCAAGAAAAACATTTTTACAAGGCATGGTACTCCTAGGGCAATAATCACGGACGGAGGTAAGCATTTTTGCAATAAATATTTAGATTCCCTTCTTGCAAAATATGGTGTCACTCATCGTGTAGGTACTCCATATCATCCTCAAACAAGTGGACAAGTAGAGGTCACTAACAGAGAAATCAAAAAGATCCTCGAAACCACTGTTGGACAATCACGAAAGGATTGGTCCAAAAAGCTCGACGATGCTCTATGGGCCTACAGAACTGCATTCAAAACACCTATAGGTATGTCTCCATATCGCATGGTGTATGGTAAGGCTTGTCATCTTCCTGTAGAGTTAGAACATAAGGCGTTTTGGGCCATTCAATTTCTTAACTTCAATACAAAGGAAGTTGGCCAGAAATGATTGCTGCAGCTAAATATGATGGATGAAATGAGCCTCCATGCTTATGAAAGTGCCAAAATTTACAAAGATCGCACTAAACAATGGCACGATAAGCGCATTATCATGAGGGATCTAAAGGTGGGCCAGCAGGTGTTGCTTTATAACTCTAGACTTCGGTTATTTCCCGGTAAGTTGCGCTCTAGGTGGTCTGGACCATTCACCATCAAGGAAATCTTTCCTCATGGTGCGATTGAAATAGTGGATGGTAAGTCAAATCGAAGTTTCAAGGTAAATGCTCAACGTTTGAGAAGCTATCATAGTGAAAACTTTGAACCCATCAAATCAGCAATTGGTCTTGCCTAGCCGAAACTAAGATAAGTGCGTAGAACTTAACGACGTTAAACAAAAGTGCTCATGGGAGACAACCCATCTATTTTTCTTATTAAAATTTTTTATTATTTATTTATTTTTATTTTTATTTTAATTGTCAAAATTCCCAAATTTTCTCCATAAGTGTTCTTTTGTTTTAGTTGGAGTGTTTTGTAGGAAAAAGTGGAAATCCAGAACCAAGCACGCCCGGCCGTGCTATTTAGCACGCCCGTGCCGTGGGGTCAGGTTCCAGCACGCCCGTGCGTTGTTCAAGGGAGATCACACTTGAAGGACAGAGAAGAGCGCGAACCTCACATGCACGAGCGCGACCAACACTCGCGATCGCGAAACGACAGTGCGCGAGCGCGAAAGGCGCAAACGAGAGACAGAGAGTTAGTTAGCATAACTCGCGAGCGCGAAACTACAACTCGCGAGCGCGAGGAGCGCAACTAGAGATCCAGAAGCAAGCACGCCCAAGCCGTGCTATTTAGCACTCCCGTGCCAGGTACGTCTCGTTTGTTGTTGTGCAGGTCAGAGGGGAGCACGCCCAGGCCGTGCTCATCAACACGACCGTGCCACGATCAGATCAACTTAGTTATTGGCGCCCCTATTCAAAGAGCACGCCCCCAAACCCTTTTTTTCCCCACCTCGCACACCCTAACCGTCAACTTTTCTCTCAAATTCGCTCTCTTCTTCTCCCTTTCTCTCAAATCAAACACTCTCCACTCAAAATTTTTACATAATCAACTCCAACAATGCCTCCTAAATACAAACGTAGCAGACCCGCATCATCCGTTGCTGCTCGGAAGCGTTCAACTACGAAATCCTCCAAGGCCCCTCAACCTCCTTCACCTCCTGCACTTCCATTCGAGTTCGCCTCATCCGATCAACAAGAAAGGTACACAAAATTATCTCTTCGACCCATTTTACCGAATAGATTTATCGATGAGGCTGCCCTAGCGCAAGTGGGTCTTAGGGATATTGTGTTAGACCCTCTTAGGAGAATAGGATGGGGGGAATTTATTGATATGAAGGACTTAGTCTATGCCCCTCTAACTCTAGAATTTCTGAGTTCCTATCGCGCTTTTATTCCGTTATTGCCTAATTCACCACCGAGCAGGGTTAACTTTAGGCTTCTTAGTCAGGATTTTGAAATGTTTGTGAATGAGATTAGCCAAATTTTCGGTTTCCCCACAGAAAATAGTCAAAACCAAATATCTAGTGATTTTCGTGCACGCAATACTTGGCGAGATTTTACAGGTGAAGTAAATTACAATCCTAGATATTCGAAGGCATCCAAATTGAAAAAACCTTCCTTGCGGTACATTCATAATTTTTTGTCGAATACTATATTTGGAAGGAGTGAAAGTGATGGAGTGTTAGGTTTGAACGAATTATATTTTCTATGGGCGATTGAAAATGGGGTTTTATTAAATGTTGGGTATTGGCTCTGCCAGAGATTTGCGAAGGTGGCTAGAGCTGACAAAGGAGCTATAATGATGGGGTGTTTTGTGACCCGAATTGCTAGATATCTACAGATTTGGAACCCGGCTAGGCCCAATTATGATAGTGTAGGAGGGGGGTGTGGTACCAGATTGGATGTTGATGTTATGATACATATGAAGTTGATTGAGAAAGTAGGAGATGCATATCGGGTAGTTGGTGCTCCAGAGGATGACTCTAATAATGAAGGAGCAGAGGCCGCAGCCGGTGCTGACATGGAGGAGGACAATCCTCCACCTTTTACCTCTTCTTTTGGTGCAGGTACATCCGGTGCTGGTCCATCGTTCCAAGGCCAATCCAACATGACAAATGATGAAGTCCTTGCAAGAATGATGTCTCGGATGGATCTCTTTGACACGCGCCTTAACGGGATGGAAACAATGATTGCAGATCGCTTCCAGTCCATTGATTCTCGGATGGATACCATGAAAGGCCAACTCCAGACCATCCTCCAGCTTCTACAACCACCCCCACCGTCGGAGAATTGACGGATTTCCCACTTTTGTTTTGTTTTTGGTTTTGTTGATTTTTGTTCTACTACATTGTCTCGGTTACTTTCATTTTAAGTTTTGCTTGATATTTGAATCTTTATAACTTCTTGGTAGTGTTTGTTCTTATTATGTAGTTGTTTCCTTTTAGCTAAGACACATTCCACAGCAATTCTATTGTATTGTTCAATACAATGTTGGTAAGGTTTCTTTCACTCTCTTATTACTTTGCTTCTAGTAATGCAATAAGTTTGGGGAAATTATACACATTGGGGACAATGTGATCGATTGAATTGGGGGAAGGAAATTTTGGCTAAAAATTTGTGTTTTTGTTTAACATGTTTGGAATGATTACAAGTAAGCTTGAAAGCTCTCATGTCTAGTAATGAGTGTTAAATATAGTTGATTCTAAATTCTAGCATACTTAAGTTTTGAGTTTGAATTTTTGACTCAATCATGTTCATTGATCTAAACTATTTGTTTCTAGATTTTTAAACACTAATTTTTATGAGAATTATGATGTATAGGTGTGCTTTATTCTAAAGTATTCTAAACCTCGGCATTCCTAGAACAAAAATTAGAACCCCTTTCGAGGCGAAAAATTTAAATGTTTACATTTTAAAAGAGATGATTTAGGCAATTTTTGTTGACCCTTATATGCAGCCTAAGACCACATAAATAAAAATATATGACCTTTGAAACCAACTTTGAAGCCTTAAACCGTAAAATTTTCTTCTTCACCCTCAATAAACCGAGCCATTAAAGCCAAATTCAAATCTCCTACCCTAAGTACAAAGGATTGTATGATTAAAAGATTCGATTTTTAGAATATAGCAACAAAAGAAGGAGAAGTCATCAATTACTACTAGCAAATAAAGAAAAGAAGAAAGAATCAAGAAAGAGGCACATGAAAAGCAATCAAAAACATTCAAGAAAAATAGAAAAAGCCAAGATCAAAAAGTGCAAAACATTAAGGAAAGACCTTGCCCAAGATGCCTCTAGCTAGTAAGAAAGTTTCAAAACAGACACTCCTTAGAACTAGAAAAGTGCAATTAAAATAGAATCTTGAATGTTATACATTCTTTTGTACTCTTTGTCTACCTTTTATCCCTTTCTTTGATTAAGCTAAGTTTTACACCAAGAAAGCCCCATTACAACCCGAAATAAAGACCTTTTGATTTTTTAAATCGTATGCATTTAAATCGTGGAGAAAGAATAACTAATTTTGCATATGGGAATGCCACTGTTGCACTATCAATTGTCTTAATTTTGAAAGGTTGAAGATTCTTTAGATAATTCATGTCCTATTTATCATAAATTGAATAAATATTAGTGTTGACAATCTCTTTAAACTTGTATTTTACTCAATGAATGTGTTTTATTCAAAGTCAAGCTTAAGTATGAATAGCATGGAGAACGACTGCGTTTATTCACTTGTTTACTAATCATGATATCTTGAAAGATTATTGAAACCATCTCCAACCATGTTAAACTAGTGACGTCAAATTATTTTTTCCTTTTGGTTTTGTTGCTTGAGGACAAGCAATGGTTTAAGTTTGGGGAATTTTGATAAGTATAAATTTTATAGTGTTTTTAATATAGTATTTGTTAGAATTTTAGTAAGTTTTTATTACTTTAATTTGGTTTTAATCACTCTTAGCATAATTATGATCAAAAGCTTCCTTGGTCTTTAATCCGCTTGATCTAAGAGAAAATTGTAGGATTTCAGTGCAGAAAAGAACTCTAGAATGCAAGGCACTCAGCTCTAGCACGCCCAGCCCGTGCTAAGTGACACGCCCAAGTCGCGTTATGAAGCAAGTCTCAACTGCGAAAAAAATGGCCAAGTCGCGAGCGCGACTTTCAAAGACGCGAGCGCGACAATCAGAAAAGAGAGTCAGAAGATTTGCAAGAAAGCTCGCGAGCGCACCTTCCATATGCACGGACGCGAGCTGAAGTCGCGAGCGCGACTTTCAAATGCGCGGGCGCGACAAGCAGATCTGAGTTTCAGAAGCAATTGGACCAGAATACGCGAGCGCGACATTCATATATGCGGGCGCGAGCTGAAGTCGCGAGCGCGATATTGGTATGCGCGGGCGCGAGACAGCACCTTTGAGAGGCAGAACGTTTCCCAGCAGAAGTCGCCAGCGCGACTTGCAAATGCGCGAGCGCAAGAAGCGCAACTCAAGAGGCAGAGAAGAGCACGCCCCGCCTGTCCTATGTAGCACGCCCTGTGCCTCACTATCCAGACTTCCAGGCTAAAGCACGCCCAGACCGTGCCAGATAGCACGCCCGTGCTATCATCAGGCGGAACCAGCGTGAATTCAATCGCAAATCAAACTCTTCTCACATAGACCGACTTCAGGGAGTTTCCTAAACATACTAATCAAGACCTGGACCTATTCTAGGAGGAAAAAGAGTCCTAATCAAGAAGAAATCAAGAACCTAAACAGTCATGATCTCCTATAAAGGATTTTGCACTAAATAAGGATTCTATTTCCTAAAAGGAGTCAGACTGGCCTTCAGGACCTCTATATAAAGAAAGGAACTTCTCATAGCAAGGAGCTCGTTCTGGATCTTGTTTACATTCGACATCTCTCTCGTTTTGCTTTGTACACTTTACTTCTTCTCAAAGATTTCAAGCTTCAAATAATTGTGCTAAGATCAAGGAAGCCTTCAACATAGTTGTGATACAGTTTTTATTCTAAACTCTTCATCTTGTTTCTTTCTTTATTATTGTCTTTAATTATGATGAATGATTCAAGTGTGATTGAGTTTAATTTAATTACTATGTCTAGCTAAACTTTTATACTAGGGATTTGATGTAATTTAATTCGATTCCAGCTTATAATATTAGATTTATTTTTCTTTGTTCTTGTTATAATTTATTATTGTGCTTAAGGCTTCCAGGCAGAATAATTCCCCTGGATTGATTTATTTCAATAATTACATTCGGGAGAAGGGTTATTGATATGAACAAGGTAATAAATTACTTGAGAATAATAACTTGATGTGGAAACTATATGGTTTGACTCAAGGGGGGTTTTCATAAGTTAATACAGTATTAAGTTGTGGATTCATAAAACAACCATAAAACCTAATGATCTGATTCATGTTTAATTTCTCTATTAAGGTAGGTGATTAATTTGGATTAGAATCGCTAACAATAAATCGGGAGAGCTTGTTAGTGACTTTAGGGTTGTTTTCTCCTATTTGAACAATTAAACTTGATTAATGAACTAATAAGAATAAGCTGGATAGAATTAAATGAAATCAAATTCCCTAGTAGCTTAATCTCCTGATTTCTTTTCACAATAATTTTGTTTGATCTCTTTTACTTTGAATTTTATTTACTTTATAGCAAATTCCCTTTATCATCGTTTAAATAATAATAGGTTAACACAATTTTGGTAATTGATAACCAATCCCTGTGGATACGATACTTTCTTACTCTATACTACTTGTTGCGATTTCGTACACTTGCGAAAAACGCATGTCATAAACAGTTGGGCTCAAGCCCACTTTGCCGAGTCCAAAAAGTGACGGGCCCAGTATCTTCTTTCAAGCCCGATAGGTCCGTGCGGCCCATTTTAAAAGCCCACGACGGTCCACTTCAGCAATTCGACGTTGATGTGCGGCTCATACACTTCGGCAATTTTTGTCTACTCACCGCACAGGGGGCAGAAACACCAAATTGCCCAAATTACCCTCAGATAAGTTTTCTTTTAGTCACTGTATCATAAAGGGTATACTTGAAAATGCAACAACAAATTTTGTTAAATTCGGTATACCAAAATTTTTGCTAAAATTTTTGCAAAATGATTAAACCAAACATTGACAATAAAATATTGAAAAACAAGCATAAAAAGTGAATATTTTTGGTCCTAGGCCGGAATTCCGGACTGGGGGCAAAAGTATAACCTTTTGCCTTAATATGAGTCCTGTTTCATGATTAACGCATGGGAACATGTGATGTTCCAATATTTTTCTAACAAAAGGCAAGGTTCGTTCGCACACGGATATTGCTCTTTTTCTTGCAAACAATTTTTCAGGCTAACCGGTGATGGTTTTTCGAAGCCGATAGGTCTTACTAATTAGTGATGGTGCATTGCGAAGCTAATCAGAACAATTTCAAAACAATGATGATATATTGCGAAGCTGTTTGAAATCTCTCGCCCAGTCAATGATGATGAATTGCGAAGTTGACCAAGGTAAAATCGAAATCTTTCGGGCCGATCAAACCGAGCCTCGAGGATGCCTTTTCTAAACCGACTGGAGCCAATAAAGCCGATCAAACCGAGCTGAGTAGGTGGCCAGATCAAAACCCTTCAAGCCGATCAAACCGAGCTTTGAAGAATTGTCCTTCAAAACCGACATCTTTCGGGCCGATCAAACCGAGTCTCGAGGATGTCTTTTCAGATTCAACGGAGCCGACAAAGCCGATCAAACCGAGCTAAGAAGGTGTCCAGATGATTAATTCAGCATCTTTCCAAGCCGTCAAACCGAGCTTCGGGAGTGATTGCCTGATAGAAGGCGCGTCAATGGACCACTTTAACATTAATTGTTTATACAATTAATGATAAAGTGGGGGTGCAAACTATTGACGCGTAATTTTATGCCCCCACCTGACCCGATGATGATATGAGGATAAGAGATAAGGCATCACAATCAACCAGAAGTGTTTGAACCAGAATTGAATCAAACCGGCCCAAAGGAGTCTGACCCGCGTTAGGGTTGCGTCACGCAGCTATTACCTGCGTGACGGCACTCTTAGTTGCGTCACGTAACTCTAACGAGGCTTACACCTCTGGCGCGCGCCCGTGCAATGACCTGCACTGTTTGTATGGATACGCGGCAACTGTACGAAAAGTAAGTTGCGTCATGCAGCTTACGGGTGCGTCACGCAGCTTCTACCTGCGTGACGCGACTATGCTCTGTTGCCCTAGCCATATAAATATAACATTTTACACTAAAAACGGGACTTTTTTGCACTTTCTCTCATTTTTCTCAAAAAATCCTAAAGCTTTAAACTAAGTTTTCGATTAAATGGCTAGGGTTTTCTTCCCCAAGAACTCAAGTGAGTAAACTTGAGGAAGATCAAACCATTAACCATTTAGTTTTGAAATCAAGAAGCATAAAAAAATATAAGAAGAGAGAAAGAGAGAAACACTTGGTTCTGTGAAAAACTTGACAATTACATTTCTGGAATCGTGAAACAACGTCTCTAAACTAATCTCAGTGCATGCAATCCTCAAATCTGAGGGCTAGGTAACTATTCTAACCTCTCTTTTTCATTTCTAGTCTTTTGTTTCTTAAAAATCTCATTTTCATAAGTATTTAGTTGATTTGTGATTGGTAAAACGTAATTTTGCCCTCTGTTGGACTTTTCTGAGTTGTGTTTAATCACTTTTGACAAAAAGAACACGTAAAAAAAGGTAGTTTGAAAGGTAGTTGCGGACCAGAGCAGCCGCGTCACGCAGCTACTACCTGTGTGACGCGACTGTTCATGTCCAAAAGCCCTTAATCTGGACTGGACCACCCGCGTGACGCAGCTGTTCGTGTACTTAATTTCCATTTTGTTTGTATATTTGTATTTGACATTTCGCTATGAATAAATAATCAATATGTCTGAGTATTTTAATAATGTCACGAACAGTTCTGTCACGTAGCTAGGAGTTCCATCACGCGATTGTTCTTCATAGAACAGCTGCGTGACACAACTATTCCAATTTCCAGGACAATAACAAGAGTTCCGTGGCGCGACTGTTCTTCATAGAACACCCGCGTGACGCGACTGTTCTAAAGTTCCAGAATAAATGGTAAAGTTCTGTCACGCGGCTGTTCTTCATAGAACAGATGCGTGACGCGATTGCCTTTAAATTTCAAAATATTTTATTTATCCCATTTTAATTTTATGTCATTAAGTAGAATTTTTAATCTTAATCCGAAAAATGATCAAAAATAGGCAAATTAAGTCTTAATTAAACCAAATCAATTAATTGTTTGTGATTATGAAATTTTAGGATTTATTACTTATTGTTTATTATTGATTATATTATTAAACTCGGTTTGTGGCCCGCCTTTAACCATAAGGCAAGAGCGGGTCTTTCAATTATTTTTGCTATATATTGTGGATGAATGGTGGATGTGATGATTAATTTATGAATGAATGCAATGAATGAATTTATATGGGACAGTTAATTAATTTTCCACATAGGAACTCGGTTCGGTTTATTTGAGTTGGGTTTAAATAATTGGCTTTTCTAAAATAAAATCAATTAGAAATTGTAGGTTAAAAAGAGGCCGGTTTTCCGGGCGTCGGCTTCCAACGAGCCGACGTACCTAATTCCCTTACGTAGAATCGTACTTTGTACGCCTGACCAGTTTTTCTAAATAATTCGGCCTTGAATAAAAATGGGTTAAATGGAGTCATTTAATAAAATTAAAAATAAAAACGGTCCCATTGCCGAAAAACTGGGTGGCGACTCAATAATTTATAAGACCGATTTATCGGCATCTCGTATCCAAAAGAGATTTTTATCACCTTTTTAAAAAAAAAAAAAACAAAGAAACAACCAATAATAAATACAAAAGATGTTTTTCGAGATCCTTCCGGGGTTCGGGATTTCGGCAAAAACAGGAACAAGGACAAGGAGTCCATGTCCACCACTTCCTTATGTGTTTTAAGGGTAGTGATTGATCTTTCCAAGAGTTCCAGTTTTTCTTTTATTTTCTGAGCTTCCAGCTCAGTAGCAGTTCTGGAGGGCATGTCATCCAGGTTGAGGGCAGGGTTTGAGGACGTTGGTCCAGCAGCAGGTCCCTGATTGGAGGTAGCAGGATCCCTTCCCCCAGTGGAAGCCCCATTTCCATTACCACTACCTATTTTAGCTATTAGGGCAGTTCTCTGGGCAGCTAATGCCTCATTCATTCTAGCCTCCATTCTGGCTTCCAATTGTTCCATAAGATTTTGGATGTCAGCAAGTGATGCCATTGGTACAGTTGAAGTTGGTGAAGTTGGTGAAGCTGGTGAGGTTGGTGAAGCTGGTGAGGTTGGTGATAGCACTGTAGGTGTGATTGGAACTTGGATAAGCACTCGAACAGTGGGTACCTGTAAGGATAAGGGTAACTGGATTAAGGTACAGTGGGTAGTATTGTGTATCAGGGTAGTTGAGTGTGAGGTAGATCGACTCCCTTGTCCAATTGTGCTTGACTAAAAAGAATATTTTGTGTTCTTTTTAATGTTTTTAATGTTTATGAGATGATATCTCATGAATGTGCACAATATCACGTCATAATCCGTTTTAATGATATGATTCACATCATTGGGTGCATGCTGCCCTAAAGGATAGGTTCTATAGGCTATGACACAAATAGAAAATTGGCTTATTAAGGGACCCTTGAACCTTGAGTAAGGATATACCTAACCACATGTGAAACAAAGAGTTTCGCGTGGGTCCAACAGTACGCATACTCATGGGCCACCCCCAAAAGGATTAGGGATGGTTTGCGATAACAGGAAGGACGCTTTGCCTGTCCGTCGACATAATCAAAGAGACCTGCCGATCAGCGCTACTTGCTATCCAGACTCAGAAGTTTGAACAGAAGAGAAGAAATTCATTTGAAATTCGTTTTTTATGCAATGGAGAAAAAGATTCTCAATCGTGCAAATAAATCAACAAATTTAAATGTTTTCATTAAATTTTACAATTAAGTCCAAATTTCCTTATCAAGTATTCTTAAAGAAAGAACACTTGATTCGTGTTAGGGTACTTGTACAAAACAAAGCACAACAAAATAATACCCTAAAGAAGGGCAAGTTAGTTGATGCAGCAATTGTAGTCCACTTTATGCAAAATGATTACATAAGTCCCCAGTGGAGTCGCCAAACTGTGAACCCTCCCCCGAAGGCAAAATTAATGCTAGAATGAGGTATGCTCACGTGTATGTTATGAAGTCGCCACCTAGTTTATTTTTATAAGGGAAAACTAAGAAAGAACCCTAAATGACTCCAATTTTAATTAACCTACGTCTAGGTTAATTATCCCAATGTTTAAGGCACAATCTACGAACCCGAGGTGGATCCCGAGACCATGTCATGCTGATTAACTAACCTCAATGTAAATGCTTTGCAAGGTAATTCGATGCAATTGGACCAATAAAGTGTTTTGATGATTACGACTTGCCGCTCGGGGTTAAATCTCGAACGTGCCTACGTACTCTCGTTTGAATGAGAGATCAAAGTCGACGTAGTTCGATAAAGCCTATTCAAAGGCATCTTGAAGGGGTATGCTTCATGCATGAGTGTGTGTATGCTTTGTGCATGTTTTAGCCTTTTTTGCCAAAGATTGATTGATTTTTTGTTTTAGGCATTTGTTGCCAAAAGGTGCTTGATTGGGCAATTTATTGCCAAAAATCGATGTTTGGGCTATTGTCGCCAAATTGGTTGATTAAGGCATTTGTGCCAAAAGTTGGGCAATTTGTTGCCAAAGATTGGTTAGGCGATTTGTCGCCGAAATGATTAAGGTATTTGTGCCAAAAGTGGGTTTTGTCGGGCGATTTGTCGCCAAAATGATTAAGGCATTCGTACCAAAAGATGATATGTAATTTAGGCAATTTATTGCCAAAGAAAAGGTGATTATTTGGGCGATTTGTCGCCAAAAGGGTGGTTATTTGAATTATAGGCAATTTGTTGCCAAAAGCGATTGATTAAACCGTAGGCAATTTGTTGCCAAAACGTGATTGATTAAAGTGTAGGCAATTTGTTGCCAAAAACGTGATTGATTAAGGCTTTTAGCCACAATTATTGATTAATTGGACTTTTAGCCGAACTGTTCGAAATAAAGGCAATTACACCATAGTTATTAATTAACTAGGCACTTTAGCCAACATGTTCGGAGTTAAGCATTAATACCACGATTATTGATTAACCGGGCATTTTAGCCTAAACTTATTTACTTAAGGCAGTTTGCTGCCAGAATGATGATGATGTGAATGCAGTTATTTAATTAGAGTTTAGAGTAGAAGAGAACTATGCACAGAATGCTGAAATTAAATGGGCAGAGTTTCGTTATTACCTGAGTTAATCGGCGGCCGCTTCTTAGCTTCAGCTTGAAAATTCCAGATTAAGCTCCTCGTTTGGGAATATTAATTAAAATTAATTTAATTAAGTGACCAAATATCACAACAGCAGAGTAATAAAAGCCAACACTAAATGCAGAAAAAGCAATAAAAGAACCGCAAGGAGCGTAGGAGAGAAGAAAGCGTTCGTCAACATAGACTGAGTACCTAAAACTGTCGATTCGGGGCTGTTTTTATAGGAAAAACCAGGCTAGACGGTCCACTTGCTAGTTTTTCGTTCCAAAGGCTTTTTCGGGAGTTACGCACCTCCAAAAAATATTCCGAGACCAGTTCTGCGATCCTCATAATTTTTTCGGACATTTCATACTTTCGATGAACTTTTCGAACGGCCTCCCGTCCAGCCGGACTGTTTGCAGTCCGGGAAAATAGGCTTTTTGAGCCTCAAAATTTAAGTATTCACACCATTCAGTCAACCAACAAGTCAATATGAGGCAAAGGAAAATCGTCCTTCGGACAGGCTTTATTCAGATCCCGGTAGTCGACACACATTCGCACCTTTCCATCCTTCTTAGGAATCGGCACTATGTTTGCTAACCATGTTGGGTAGGCAATAGGTTCTATGAACTTGTTTTCCAATTGCTTAGCTACTTCCTTCTTGATTTTCAAGGACCATTCTGTTTTCAGCCTCCTTAGCTTCTGTTTTACCGGCTTAGCCTCGGGGTACACTGGAATCTTGTGTACTGCTATTGCTGGGTCAATACCCGTGATGTCACTAGCCTTCCACATGAAGCAATCGGCAAACTTCTTTAAGCATTCAATGATCTCTTCCCTGTTCACACAGTCAGATGCAATGTATGTATGTTCATTTTCTTCTTTGCCAATGATTATTTTCTCTTTTTCATTTTTTTATTTCATTTATTTCTTTTTCATTATTTTTCCTAGGATATGCTTGGAAAGATTGACACGCAGGGTAACCAATGATCTGTAAGCTTTTATTGATAAGGACGGAATCGTCCTCAAAAATTACATCAAATTTAAAATCCGGATTTTCCAAATCCGATACAGAAGACTCGGAACTGGACTCTGACTTGATTTCAGACTCAGAGTTAGACTAAGACTCAGTATAGGACTTGGCATCAGGTCTAGACTCTAGGTTTGGCTCGGGAAGGGTTTTGTCAGCAGCGCGCTCCTCCTCGGTATACCAGTTGGTGAGAGGCCCTTTATTCAGCTTGATCAGGCTCAGCAAGTCTTGGTTCCCATCATTACTAGTAATAACTGCAACCTCGTCAAAGAGACTGGGCTGCATGACATCTTCTATCTCCAGCTCGGTTATTGCCTCTGGCTTGTTGTCCCAGGCATCAGCAAATATTTCCTGCCCAGGTAGCATTTTCTTAGCTGTCGGGAAGTAGAATGGTCCTGGAAGCCACAATAAGGAATTGTTTCTCCCGGTTTGCAGAAATGACCATTCAAAGTCAAAAGGTAAGGCCGCATCCGTAAACTCTTCTTCTTTCTTCTCCTGGTCCTTCCAGCAAGGTCTTCATCGGTGGGCTCATAACCTAGCCCAAAGGTCCTTTTGTTCACCGGACACTCCCAAGCTTGCAGTGTGGGGTATGTCTTTCCAGACCTCGCCATAACCATTCCCGGCAGGTAGGACATTTTCAGCATTAAAGGAATCATGCAGTTTATTTGCGTCATCCCGAAATCAAAGAGAATTCGAGAGTTTGCAGTTTTTCCTTCTATGCACTGTACTGTGTCATATTGAAATCCTGAGAGGGGCAGGTTGGCATTCTCAGGGCTGACCTCAAAGAGAGGCTGGCCCTTTGTCTTCTTCAGTTGGCTATAGTCATCCCCTTGAATAGTGATAACTTTGTCCTCGTAAGGAAACTTGACCTTTTGATGCAAAGAAGAGGGCACTGCCTTAGTATAATGTATCCATGGTCGTCCCAGGAGTAGGTTGAAACTGGTAGGCACATCAATTACTTGGAACGGGACCTCCATCATAGTTGGCCCAATTGCTAATTTCAATGTAGCAACCCCTAACACTTCCCTCCGGGTGCTGTCATAAGCTCTGACTATCTGGTCCGATGGACTGAAATCTGCTTCCTCCAACCCCAGACAGCTAGCTACCCTTAGTGGGCAGACATTCAACGCTGACCCATTGTCAATGAGAACCATGGGCACAGTCTTTTCTCTAGTCTGAACAGTAACGTAGAGTGCAGCATTGTGACTGCTTCCTTCCTTGGGCAAGTCATCGTCAGAAAACCCAATGCTTTGCATCTTGGATGCTTGTGTAAGGGTGGATACCAGCACTTCAGGGCTAACCTCCACCGATGTTTGTAGCTGACTCAAGGCCTTGCAAAGAGCTTGGCGATGAGGGAAAGATGATGCCAGAAGTTCCCAAATTGATACCCTAGCCTGGGTCTTTTTAAACTGCGAGAGTACCGGGTCTTCCTTTGGCTCAGCTGCCCTTTGATAGGGCTTATTTTGGACTTTGTCCAGAACTATTTGTTCATACTATCTCCCACTCCTGGTCATTGCATCGACCTCTTCAAATAAGTCATTCAGGTCCAGGACACAGATGTCATTCATTTATAGGAATAGTTCGAAAGGATTGATCAATTCCTGGTCAGCAACGATAGCATTTATCCCGTGATTTGGTAAAGGATTAGTGCTAATATTTGGCTTGCTCTTTGGAATGATTGAACCGTTATCCACCAGGTCTTGGATGCGGTTCTTAAGCGTCCAGTATGCTTCAGTCTTTTGCCCGTTACCCTGATGGTACTCACAGTATTCATCAGCCCTATAGTTCCTCGGCAATGGGTTGGGTGGTGGCCTTGCTTCCAAAGGCTTAATGTAATTTGCCTTGACAGCCTCTCGGAATACAACAAGGATTGGCATCCCGAGATCAGTGTAAGTCCTCCTCGACTGGCTGCCATTTCTCATATTCCCCACACGTAAAGGATTCGTGGGGGTGATACTTGCCACTTCGTGAACTTTGCTAGCTTGGCTAGGCTTCTTATATTTTGAGGTACCCGAGTCTTCTTTTAGTTGACCCATTTGGATTAAATCCTCTACCTTGGTTCCAGTAGCAATGAGCGACTGAAACGTTGGTAGGCACTGAGTTTACAGTTATTGTTGGTAGACAGGCAGCAGATTTTTGATGATTATGTCTACCTGTTCTTGTTCTGAAGGCCGATTGATCATTTGGGCGGCCTTGGCCCTCCACCTCGTAAGGAATGAGGAAAAGGGTTCGTTATTCTTTTGTTTGGTGGTTTCCAGTTCTCTCCGAGTAACATCCACCTCTATATTATAGTGGTACTGCGTGTTAAACGCATTGCGCATGTCTTCCCAGGTCTTCATTTTAGTCTGATCCAGGCTGACAAACCATCTCAAAGCAGCACCAGGCAGAGATTATTGAAACAACTGAGCAAGGAGCTCGTTGTTCAGGCCAAACGGGTTGAGGGCACCCACATACATTTTCAGGTGCGTTTTGGGACAAATGGTTCCATCAAACTTGTCCATGTTAGGCATCTTGAACTTTGTCGGCAATCTTGCTCCAGGGAACAAGGACAAGGAGTCCATGTCCACCACTTCCTTATGTGTTTTAAGGGCAGTGATTGACCTTTCCAAGAGTTCCAGTTTTTCTTTCATTTTCTGAGCTTCCAGCTCAGCAGCAGTTCTGGAGGGCATGTCATCCAGGTTAAGGGCAGGGTTTGAGGATGTCGGTCCAGCAGTAGTCCCTGATTGGAGGTAGCAGGATCACTTCCCCCAGCGGAAGCCTCATTTCCATTACCACTACCTAGTTCAGCTATTAGGGCAGTTCTCTGGGCAGCTAATGCCTCATTCATTCTAGCCTCCATTCTGGCTTCCAGTTGTTCCACGAGATTTTGGATGTCAGCAAGTGATGCCATCAGTGCAGTTGAAGTTGGTGAAGTTGGTGAAGCTGGTGAGGTTGGTGACAGCAATGTAGGTGTGACTGGAACTTGGATAGGCACTCGAACAGTGGGTACCTATTAGGATAAGGGTAGCTGGATTAGGGTACAGTGGGTAGTATTGTGTATCAGGGTAGCTGAATGTGAGGTAGATCGACTCCCTTGTCCAATTGTGCATGACTAAAAAGAATATTTTGTGCTCTTTTTAATGTCTTTAATGTTTATGAGATGATATGTCATGAATGCGCACAACATCACGTCATAATTCATTTTAATGATATGATTCACATCATTGGGTGCATACAGCCCTAAAGGATAGGTTCTATAGGCTATGACACAAATAGAAAGTTGGCTTATTAAGGGACCCTTGAACCTTGAGTAAGGATATACCTAACCACATGTGAAACAAAGAGTTTCGTGTGGGTCCAATAGTACGCATACTCATGGGCCACCCCCAAAAGGATTAGGGATGGTTTGCAGTAACAGGGAGGACACTTTGGCTGTCCGTCGACATAATCAAGGAGACCTGCCGATCAGCGCTACTCGCTATCCAGACTCAGAAGTTTGAACAGAAGAGAAGAAATTCATTTGAAATTTGTTTTTTGTGCAATGGAGAAAAAGATTCTCAATCGTGCAAATAAATCAACAAATTTAAATGTTTTCATTAAATTTTACAATTTAGTCCAAATTTCCTTATCAAGTATTCTTAAAGAAAGAACACTTGATTCGTGTTGGGGTACCCTGCAAAACAAAGCACAACAAAATAATACCCTAAAGAAGGGCAGGTTAGTTGATGCAGCAATTGTAGTCCACTTTATGCAAAATGATTACATAAGTCCCCAGCAAAGTCGCCAAACTATGAACCCTCCCCCCGAAGGCAAAATTATGCTAGAACGAGGTATGCTCACGTGTGTGTTTTATGAACTCGCCACCTAGTTTATTTTTATAAGGGAAAACTAAGAAAGAACCCTAAATGACTCCAATTGTAATTAACCTAGGTCTAGATTAATTATCCCAAAGTTTAAGGCACAATCTACGAACCCGAGGTGGATCCCGAGACTATGTCATGCTAATTAACTAACCTAAGTGTAAATGCTTTGTAAGGTAATTTGATGCAATTGGACCAATAAAGTGTTTTGATGATTTCGACTTGCCGCTCGGGGTTAAATCCCGAACGTGCCTACGTACTCTTGTTTGAATGAGAGATCAAAGCCGACGTAGTTCGATAAAGGCTATTCAAAGGCATCTTGAAGGGGTATGCTTCATGCATGAATGTGTGTATGCTTCATGCATGAGTGTGTGTATGCTTCGTGCATTTTTTTAGGCATTTTGCCAAAGATTGATTGATTTTCTGTTTTAGGCATTTGTTGCCAAAAGGTGTTTGATTGGGCAATTTATTGCCAAAAATTTGATGTTTGGGCTATTTGTCACCAAAATGGTTGATTAAGGCATTTGTGCCAAAAGTTGATATTTGATTAGGCAATTTGTTGCCAAAGATTGGTTAGGTGATTTGTTGCCAAAATGATTAAGGGCATTTGTGCCAAAGGGGTTTTGTTGGGCGATTTGTCGCCAAAATGATTAAGGCATTCGTGCCAAAAGATGATATGTAAGTTAGGCAATTTATTGCCAAAGAAAAGGTGATATTTGGGCGATTTGTTGCCAAAAAGTGGTTATTTGAATTATAGGCAATTTGTTGCCAAAAGCGATTGATTAAACCGTGGGCAATTTGTTGCCAAAACGTGATTGATTAAACTGTAGGCAATTTGTTGTCAAAAACGTGATTGATTAAGGCTTTTAGCGACAATTATTGATTAATTGGACTTTTAGCCGAACTGTTCGAAATAAAGGCAATTACACCATAGTTATTAATTAACTAGGCACTTTAGCCAACATGTTCGGAGTTAAGCATTAATACCATGATTATTGATTAACCGGGCATTTTAGCCTAAACTCATTTACTTAAGGCAATTTGATGCCAAAATGACGATGGTGTGAATGCAGTTATTAGAATTCAGAGTAGAAGAGAAATATGCACAAAATGCTGAAATTAAATGGGCAGAGTTTCGTTATTACCTGAGTTAATCGGCGGCCGCTTCTTAGCTTCAGCTTGAAAATTTCAGATTAAGCTCCTCGTTTGGGGAATATTAATTAAAATTAATTTAATTAAGTGACCAAATATCACAACAGCAGAGTAATAAAAGCCTACACTAAATGCAGAAAAGCAGTAGAAGAACCGCTGTGAATACCTAATTTTTTGAGGGTCAAAAAGCCAGTTTTTCCGGACTGCGAACAGTCTGGCCGGACCGAAAGCCATTTTGGAAGTTTACCGAAAGTATGCCAATATGGTACTTGAAACGTCCGGGATGTCGCGAGGATCGCGGAACTGGTCCCGGAATTCTTTTCGGAGGTCCGGAGCTCCCGGAAAAGCCTCCGGAGCAAGAATTAGTAAAACCACCAGGCACGGCGGCCAAGCCGCTGGCTTCCGGCGGCCCACCCGCCGGCCACCGGCGGCCCACCCGCCGAACCCAGCCGTTGAACCCCGGCGGCCCAACCGCCGAAACAGTCCGTTTTTCGCCTATAAATAGTGCCCCGGGCCTTCTGTTTTCCACACTCAGTCTATATTGACGGACGCTCCTTCTCCCTACGCTCTTTGCGATTCTTTACTGCTTTCTTGCATTTTTTTAATTTTAGTTTTATTTTATTGTTGTGATACTTGGTCACTTAAAACTAAATTAATTAATATTCCCGTAACGAGGAGCTTAACCTGGAGTTAAGAAGCGTCCGACAATTAAATCAGGTACATGAACTAAACTCTGCCTATTTAATTTTAGCGGCTAAAAAACTTTAATTAAAAAACATTTTCTTGGCAATAAATTGCCTACATTATAAATCAATTAATCACTTCTGGCAAACAAATTGTCTATAAGTGAGATTGATCCTTTTTTTAGCGACAAATCGCTTAAATCAAAAGCTTTGGCAAAATGCCTTAGAACTAATCAATCTTTTGGCTAAAAGCCTTCAAACAATCATTTTGGCGACAATCGCCTAAATCACATCAACTTTTGGCACAAATTGCCTAAATCAATTAATTTTGGCTAAAAGCCTTCAAATAATCAATTTTGGCGACAAACGCCCAAATCAATCAAACTTTTGGCAAACTAATTGCCTAAATCAATCCTTTTGGCTAAAAGCCATTAAAATCAACATTTTTGGCATCAAATGCCTAAAATCAAATCAATCAATTCTTTGGCAAAATGCCTAAACAAAATGCACAAAGCATACACACACTCATGCATTAAGCATACCCATTCAAAGCCCTCTAAAAGAGGCATATCGAACTACGTTGACTTTGATCTTCCATTCAAACAGAAGTACGTAGGCACGTTTGGGATCTAACCCCGAGCGGCAAGTCAAAATCACATAAACACTTTCATTGGTCCAATTGCATCATTTACCCTGCAAAGCATTCATCAGTTAGTTAATCAGCATGACATAGTCTCGGGATCCACCTCGGGTTCGCAGACCATGCCTTTAACATTGGGATAATTAATCTAGTAACTAGGTTAATTAAAATTGGAGTCACTTAGGGTTTTTCCTAGTTTACCCTAAAATAATTAAACAAGGTGGCGACTCACACATCACGTGCATTTCTTCCTTAGTCACATGCATTCACATGCTTTGATATTCGGGGTAGGGGTTCACAACCGCAAGGAGCGTAGGAGAGAAGAGAGCGTTCGTCAACACAGACTGAGTGCCTAAAACTATCGATTCGGGGCTGTATTTATAGGAAAAACCAGGCTGGACGGCGGGAGCCGCCGCCGCTGCGAACGCCCTATCATGTCCACTCGCTAGTTTTTCATTCTAAAGGCTTTTCCGGGAGTTCCGTACCTCCAAAAAATATTCCGGGACCAGTTCTACGATTCTCGTAATTTTCCAGACGTTTCAAGTACCATATTGGCATACTTTCGGTGAACTTTCCGAATGGCCTCCGGTCCGGCCGGACTGTTTGCAGTCCGGGAAAACAGGCTTTTGAGCCTCAAAATTTGAGTATTCACACAAGGCAAAAAGTAAGGATACAAAAAAAAAAATACAAAATGAAATAAAAATAATAAATATCCCGCTCGGAAATTCTTTCATTCCGAGGCAAAAGTTAGGGACATGAGAGAAAATAGTCGATCGTAAATCCAAAAGGAACGGTCGACGACAGATAATGCCCGAAATGTTCAAATATAAAATAAGTTATTGCCATATTATTCACGCCGAATTTTGGGTCCAGTTGTTGAAATCGAGATCTTATTTCCATACCGGTCTTTAGCGCATTAGAAATGCATTTCTCATCCTATGTGCTTTCATTTCCTCATGCATACATCCTTCCTGGGAGACTACTTCGAGAGCTTGGAACCGACGCCCTGGTCAGTGCTTAGTCAGAACATCCCCAATCCCCGAGTTTACTCCAGTCAATTCTGTGGATTATTCAAGTTTGTCGGATTCAGATTCTGATTCAGACCCAGTGGAAATGGCTGATGATATGGAAAATGAGACCGGGTTCTCTTAAGCCCAGATAAGAACCATTGCTCAGATAGTGGCTGCTGTTCTCGCCCAAGATAGGGCACAAAATCAAACTCCTCCCGCATCAAGCAGCCAACCTGTGGTTGAAGAGAGACAAATGCCAGAACCTGCTTCAGATAATCAGACCTCTGTGGGTAACACTGCCCCAGTCGAGAATGATGTAATCAAGCAGCTTGCTGAACTGAAAGACAAGGTTGAGAAAAATGTCTGTAGTGAAGGAAAAGGACCCGATCACCAACTTTCATATAACCGAATATGTCTTGCACCCAACCAGCTCCACTTCGTTCAAAACATTCAAGCATACTGTGTTTGAGGGAGATAACGACCCCCGGTCCCATCTGTCTGAATTCCTCCGGGTTTCTCAAATGAACCGATACAATGAGGAGGATGTTTTACGAGCATTCCCACAAACACTACATAAGAATTATCAGAGGTGGTACGATGGTCTAGATACGGAGATACAGAAGAATTGGGTCAAGCTGCAGACCGCTTTTCTTAAGCACTTTAAGACTAATGATAGTGACGAATTTGGCTTGCGTGACTTGGAGAGTCTGAGACCAAAGAAAGATGAAAGCTTTTCTGACTATTTTAGGAGGTTGAGAACAAAGCTGTACATGGTCCAGACGAGGCCAAAGGACCAAGAGCTAATCAGAATTTTCAATAGAAGCTTGTTACCCTTCTTTAAAGAGAGAATGTTGACCCAACCTCTCACTGATTTTGCTCTAGTTCAAAGAGCTGGTTTGAACATAGAGGAGCTGTATAAGGAGGAAAAGAAGAAGAACAGAGGGTTTGGCAACTATCGAACCTCCTACAATGACAGAAATGTTGGAAGCAGCAACTAGAATCAGTCAGGAAGTGGTAACACAGTGGGGGCTGTCAATGAAAGAATGAGAAGAGAATTCACCGACCTGGGAAGACCCTTGAGTACAGTAATGCGGTCCTATATTAAGAATGGAGTGTTATCCAAGCTGCCAGCTAATCCGGCCAAACCTATTCGGGGTAGGTATATGGATCGGAATTGTGAATACCACCAATGTAAGGGGCACGCCACTGATGAGTGTTTCAAGTTGAGGCATGATATTCAAGATCTAATTGACAGCGGAAAAATTACCAAGCCTTCTGAGAAGAACAAACCAAGTACCAAGAACAATCCACTGCCCCAGTACCAGTACAATTATCCACCACACAAGTCTCAGTCGGGTGGATCAATCAATGCAATCGGAAGTGGATTGTCGGAAGAGCTTGTGTTGGCGGAGGCTGAGTGGGAAGAGCGAATGTCTGCCATGCTAAACATATGGGACGATTGTAGCAGCGATGGAGAAGAAGGGAAGATGCCTGTGCAAATAGAGATTGAGAAGAGCATTACTGTAAAGGTGGGCGAGGTACCAGAGGATGAGGACGAGCAGATCCAGCTCGCAATCCAGAAAAGCTTAGCCGATCAAGAAGAGCAATGGTATTATAGCAGCGAAGAGGATGTGAATGAGGTAGGCATCCAGAGCTTAACCCGAAGCGGGCGAGTATATAATCCCGACAGCAATGTGCAGGCTAAGGGAAAAGAAGTTGCTGCTGATGGAATGAAAAAGAAGACGACAAAAAAGGGCGGAGAAGAGCCAAAAGAAAAGAAGAAGGAAGAGGAAATAGTGAAAGTGCAGAAGAAGACTGTCGAAGTAGGTGAGAGCAGTCAAAATCGAGCACCCAGCGGTGTAAGTGCAAGTTTAGTGTTGAGTCAGTTGCAGAGGACGAAGGCAAATATTTCATTATGGGATTTGCTGATAGCATCCAAAGAGCATAGGGAATCTTTGTTGGAAGCCATGACCTTTGTCAGAGTGCCTGCCCGGATCCAGAGTGTAGACATGATCAATGTGCTGCAACACAGAATTGGCGACATCACTTTTTTTGATTCAGACCTCCCGCTAGAAGGAAGAAACCACTTCAAGCCCTTATACATACAGATTGCCGTTAATGGGCGTGACACCCGAAATGTAATGGTGGATAATGGATCAGCTCTATGTGTATGCCCATTAAAGATGCTATCCAAGTTCAAAATTGAGGAGTCAGAACTTGAACCATCTAACATGGTGGTCAAGGCTTATGATAATACTATGCGCAATGCAAAAGGAACTTTCAAAGCTAATATCTCCACAGGGGCTATTGAGAGTTGGGTGGATGTGGTTGTTCTTGATATTCTAGCCAACTATGCTCTGTTGTTGGGAAGGCCCTGGCTCCATCCTCTAGGCGCAATTCCGTCCACCCTGCACAGAAAAGTGAAAGTTCGATGGGGTATGGAGGTGGTGACTATTAACGCGCAAGAGGGCCTGAATGTTGCAACTGTAGAAGGCTTGGAGGCAGTAGTGCCTTTGTCTGGTTTCCAGGTGGTGGCGATTGATGTGCCAGCTAATGAGGGTAAGAGTGCAGTGAGCAGGATGAGCCCTTTTTCTAGGAAGATGATGAAAAAGATGCAGTGGCAGTATGGCAAAGGGCTAGGCCGGAGCTACAAGGAAGGTTTGAACCTCTCTCATCAGCATATGGACAACAAGATAAATGTGGGTTGGGATATTCAGAGAACAGAAAGAAGGAGAAGTATGAGATCCAGTCTCCGGTTAGAGGGCCAAATCTGAATCAGATCTTCTTTGTCCCAGAAGCTTCAGGGAAATTTCAAAGTAGAGGGAAGACCTACCCGGGCTTGGAAATTTTCATGACAGACTTTGAAGAACAATTGATCAAGTCTCCCGAACCTTCCTTCGAACAGCTGATCGAAGGCACAGAGTTCATGGTAGGTATGATGCAAGCAGGCACTGAAGCTGAATGGTCGAAGAAGATATCTGAGTTTGAAGACTTCTTGGGGATTGGGGATGAAGCTTCCAAGATGGTGCAAGAGCAGAAAGCCAATGCACGGATCCTCCAGTCGGTATTAGCTACTGAAGACGCCAAAGAGGCAGAGAGGAAGGCGCTGAAGATGATAGAGCTTCAAGAGGAGGAAGAGGAGAAAGCAGAAGCTACCCCGGAAGGGAATGAAGATGCAGATGCAGACGAAGTAATTCAGGCAATAAAGAACACTTGTGAGGAATGTATTGAGCAGGCAATTAATCCTGTATTTTATTTTTCTGATGTTTGTTTTGAGAAAAATATGGATGGTTTTCCCCTATTATTTTAATCAATGGAAGTGAACTTTGACTATTTGTTTTCTTGTTTTCCTGATTGTCATGTTCATGGTATTGATTATACCACGCGCATATTTGACATAAATGCATTGCATCATTTTGCATTTAATTTAAGCACCACTGAAGATCCTAAAATAATCGAAATCGGATCAGACTTTAAACCTGAGCTTAGACAGGATCTTCAAGAATGTATCAGAGGAAATTTAGAGGTATTTGCTTGGAGCTATGCTGACATGCCAGGAATCGACAGATCAATAGCAGAGCACTTCATTCCTACTGATCCAAGTGTTAAGCCGGTGAAACAGAAAAGGAGATGGGTCAGACCAAAATGGCAGGATAACATCAAAGCTGAGGTCCAAAAGTAGTTGGATGTAGGATTCTTGGAGGTATTACACTATCCAGAATGGTTGGCCAATATAGTCCCTGTGCTGAAGAAAGATGGGAGGATAAGGGTCTGTGTTAACTACAGGGACCTAAACAAAGCCTCACCTAAGGATGACTTTCCACTTTCGCACATAGATGTGTTGATCGACAGTGCTGCCGGAATGGGATGTTATTCTATCATGGATGGATTCTCCGGATATAACCAAATACTGATGGCCTTAGTGGACAAGTATAAGACTACCTTCACCACGGATTTTGGGACTTTCTGCTATAGAGTGATGCCTTTTGGACAGAAGAACGCCAGGGCAACATATCAAAGAATGGCTACAACATTATTTCATGATATGATCCATAAAGGATTGGAAGTATATGTGGATGATATGGTGATCATGACAAGAACACAGGAAGAGCACGCAGAAATGCTAGAAAAGTTCTTCGCATGGGTCAAGCAGTACAACTTAAGACTCAATCCCAAAAAGTGCGTATTCGGAGTAACAAAAGGGAAGTTGTTAGGTTTCATTGTAGGACCTAACGGGATTGAGATTGACCCCGACAAAATAAAAGCCATTCAGGATATGGAACCGCCAAGAACAGAACGTTGTGAACCCCTCCCCCGAAAATAGGCATATAATGCATATGACTAAGGGCAGAAATGCATGTGAATGTATGAGTCGCCACCTTGTTTAATTATTTTAAGGTAAACTAGAAAAACACCCTAAATTGACTCCAATTTTAATTAACCTAATTAGTAGATTAATTATCCCAATGTTTAAGGCATAGTTTGCGAACCCGAGGTGGATCCCGAGACCATGTCATGCTGATTAACTAACCAATGAATGAATGCTTTGCAAGGTAATGATGTAATTGGACTAATAAAGTGTTTAAGTGATTTCGATGATTTCGACTTGCCGCTCAAGGTTAAATCCCAAACATGCCTACGTACTTCCGTTTGAATGGAAGATCAAAGTCGATGTAGTTCGATAGGCCTTTTTAAAAGGGCTTTGAATGGGTATGCTTAATGCATGAGTGTGTGTATGCTTCGTGCATTTTGTTCAGACATTTTGCCAAAAAATTGATTGATTTGATTAGGCGTTTGTTGCCAAAAGCGTTGATTTAAGGCTTTTAGCCAAAAAATTTGATTTAGGCAATTTGTTGCCGAAAGTTGATGTGATTTAGGCGATTGTCGCCAAAATTGATTATTTGAAGGCTTTTAGCCAAAAGATTGATTTAGGCAATTTGTTTGCCAAAAAGGTGTTGATTGGGCGATTGTCGCCAAAATTGATTGATTTAGAGGCTTTTAGCCAAAAGATTGATTAATTCAAGGCATTTTGCCCAAAATTCGATTTAAGCGATTTGTCGCTAAAAATGATTAATCTACTTATAGGCAATTTGTTTGCCAAAAGTGATCAATTGAATTGCAATATAGGCAACTTATTGCCAAAAAATGTGTTTAATTAAGGCCATTTAGCCACAATTATTGATTAATTGGACTTAAGCCGGACTGTTCGAAATAAAGGCGATTATACCATAGTCATTAATTAACTAGATACTTTAGCCAATATTGTCGGAGTTAGGCTTTAACACCACGATTATTAGTTAACCGGGCATTTAAGCTTAATCATATTTAATTAAGGCAGTTTATTTGCCAAATTGATGACGTGAATGCATTTATACAACAGTTTAATTCAGAATTGGAGTAGAAGAAGAATATGCATGAAATGCTAAAATTAAATAGACAGGGTTTAGTTATTACCTGAGTTAATTGGCGGCCACTTCTTAGCTTCAGCTTGAAAATTCCAGATTAAGCTCCTCGTTTGGGGAAAATTAATTAAAATTTGTTCAATTAAGTGACCAAGTATCACAACAGCAGAATACTAAAAGCCTACACTAAATGCAGAAAAGCAGTAAAAGAACCGCAAGGAGCGTAGGGGAGAAGAGAGCGTCCGTCAACACAGACTGAGTGAGTAAAAAAGTCGTACCGGGGCTGTATTTATAGGAAAAACCGGGCTGGAGGGCGACCGCTGCCGCCTCGGAGGGCGGCAGCTGCTGGCAGCCTCAGCCGCCCTGGCCGGCGACTGCTGCTGCCATGGCCGACGGCCGCCGCCGCCGTGGCTTGTCCACTTTCTAGTTTTTCGTTCCGAAGGCTTTTTTGGGAGTTCCGTACCTCCAAAAAATATTCCGGGACCAGTTCTGCGATCCTCGTAATTTTCTGGACGTTTCAAGTACCATATTGGCATACTTTCGGTGAACTTTTTCGAATGGCCTCTGGTTCGGCCGGACTGTTTGCAGTCCGGGAAAATAGGCTCTTTGAGCCTCAAAATTTGAGTATTCATAGTTGCCCCCCACCAGCAACCATAAAAATGATTTATGGGCGTCGGTGGTTGTCTGAAAAACAAATTTTAAAGGCGAAAATCAGACGCGTTCCGAAGACTCGCCTTTTGGCTATTTCCTTATAAATAGCTTAAAAATTCACTTTTACATTCATTCTAAACTCTCCAAATCAAAGAGCTCTCTCAAATTCTCTCAACTTCCTCATCATGACTTCTCCGGGTCACAGCAGCGACGAGGATTTTCTGGAGTCTTTAGGAATTTCCCTAGACCCCGACCTTACAGCGGACGCAGACACCCACGCTTCCGTGACTGGTATCTACGCCCAGGTAAGTTTATCTTTTTCTTTTTTTATCTTTTTTTGCATTTTACTATTTTATTAGTATACATGCTAGGGTAGAACTAAGATATTATCCTTAGTAAGGAACCGAGGAATAACTCTTAGATTGCTTTACCTTTTAGGACCCCCCATATTAAATTGGATGTGGGTGAGACCTCTGTGGCCGAGATTCCGGTCGAGATATTCAACCACAACAACCCAGTCGGAGCAGCCATAAAGAATTACTGGGTGCTTTGGCTGAGAGATGGTGGGACACCACCAATACGTTCCACTTTGCTTGGGGCGAGATGAAAATGACCCCCACTAATTTTTCGGTGATCTCCGGGATCCCTTTTGGCGTTCGGCCGGCCGAGCTGTATAATGACTGGAGGATTGAGGTTTCTCCTGATCGGATGGTTGAGCTGATAGGGATTGACCTGCCCCGGATTGTCGGGTCAGGCTCTTCTACCCCCGCTTTGAGCGTTTCCAGACGCTGGCTATCCCTCCAGGCCCCCGACATTTATGCTAGATACAGGCAGGGAGAGCTGACGGCTACTCAGTTGGCCAGATTCACTTTGTTGCTGCTGTTCGCTTCGACCTTCTGGTCCAATAGGAAAGAGAAGTTTAATCCTTCCATCTTGAAGAGTCTGAAAAACCTAGCCCATCTTGAAGAGTACGACTGGGTGTGAATACCCAAATTTTGAGGCTCAAAAAGCTAGTTTTCCCGGACTGCAAACAGTCCGGCCGGACCGGAGGCCATTCGAAAAAGTTCACCGAAAGTATGCCAATATGGTACTTGAAACGTCCGGAAAATTACGAGGATCGCAGAACTGGTCCCAGAATATTTTTTAGAGGTTCGGAACTCCCGAAAAAGCCTCCATAACGAAAAACTAGCACACCCGCCAGCCTCGGCTTGATCAGGCTCAGCAGGTCTTGGTTCCCATCATTTCATGTAATGACCGCAACCTCATCAAAGAGACTGGGATGCATGAAGTCTTCCACTTCCAGTTCAGTTATTGCCTCTGGCTTGTTGTCCCAGGCATCAGCAAATATTTCCAGGACACAGATGTCATTCATTTCTAGGAATAGTTCGAAAGGATCGATCAATTCCTGGTCAGTAACAATAGCATTTACCCCGTGATTTGGTAAGGGATTAGTGCTGATGTTTGGCTTACTCCTTGGAATAATTGAACCGTTATCCACTAGGTCTTGGATGCGGTTCTTAAGCGTCCAGCACGCTTCAGTCTTGTGCCCGTTACCCTAATGGTACTCACAGTATTCATCAGCTCTGTAGTTCCTTGGTAATGGGTTGGGTGGCGGCCTTACTTCCAAAGGCTTGATGTAGTTTGCCTTGACAGCCTCTCGGAATACCAAAAGGATTGGCATCCCGAGATCAGTATATGTCCTTCTCGACTGACTGGCATTTCTCATATTTCCCACATGTAAAGGATTCGTGGGGGTGATGCTTGCCACTTCGTGGACTTTGCTAGCTTGGCTAGGCTTCTTATATTTTGAGGTACCCGAGTCTTCTTTCAGTTGCCCCATTTGAATTAAATCCTCTACCTTCATAGCAGTGGCAATGAGCGACTGAAACGTTGGTAGGTACTGAGTTTGTAGTTGTTGTTGGTAGATAGGCTGCAGGTTCTTTATAATTATGTCCACCTGTTCTTGCTCAAAAGGCCGGTTGATCATTTGGGCGGCCTTGGCCGTCCACCACGTAAGGAACAAGGAAAAGGGTTCGTTGTTCTTCTGTTTGGTGGTTTCCAGTTCCCTCCGAGTAACATCAACCTCCATATTATAGTGGTATTGCGTATTAAACGCATTGCAGATGTCTTTCCAGGTCTTCATTTTAGACCGGTCCAGGCTGACAAACCACCTCAAAGCAGCACCGGTGAGTGATTGTTGAAACAACTGAGCAAAGAGCTCGCTGTTCAGTCCGAACGGGTTTAGGGCACCCACATACATTTTCAGGTGCATTTTGGGACAAGTGGTTCCGTCGAACTTATCCATGTTGGGCATTTTGAACTTTGTTGGCAATCTTGCTTCGGGGAACAAGGACAAGGAGTCCATGTCCACCACTTCCTTGTGTGTCTTAAGGAAGTGGTGGACATGGACTCCTTGTCCTTGTTCCCCGAAGCAAGACTGCCAACAAAGTTCAAAATGCCCAACATGGACAAGTTTGAAGGAACCACTTGTCCCAAAACGCACCTGAAGATGTATGTGGGTGCTCTAAACACGTTCAGACTGAACAGCGAGCTCCTTGCTCAGTTGTTTCAACAATCACTCACCGGTGCTGCTTTGAGGTGGTTTGTCAGCCTGGACCGGTCTAAAATGAAGACCTGGGAAGACATCTGCAATGCGTTTAATACACAATACCACTATAATATGGAGGTTGATGTTACTTGAAGGGAACTGGAAACCACCAAACAGAAAAACAATGAACCCTTTTCCTCGTTCCTTACGAGGTGGAGGGCCAAGGCCGCCCAAATGATCAACCGGCCCTCTGAGCAAGAACAGGTAGACATAATTATAAAGAATCGGCTGCTTGTCTACCAGCAACAATTGCAAACTCAGTACCTACCGATGTTCCAGTCGCTCATTGCCACTGCTACGAAGGTAGAGGATTTAATTCAAATGAGGCAACTGAAAGAAGACTCGGGAACCTCAAAATATAAGAAGCCTAGCCAAGCCAGCAAAGTCCACGAAGTGGCAACATCACCCCCACAAACCCTTTACGTGTGGGGAATATGAGAAACGGCAGTCAGTCGAGAAGGACATATACTGATCTCGGGATGCCAATCCTTTTTGTATTCTGAGAGGCTGTCAAGGCGAACTACATCAAGCCTTTGGAAGCAAGGCCGCCACCCAACCTATTACCAAGGAACTACAGAGCAGATGAATATTGTGAGTACCATCAGGGTAACGGGCACAAGACTGAAGCATGCTGGACGCTTAAGAACCGCATCCAAGACCTGGTGGACAACGGTTCAATTATTCTAAGGAGTAAGCCAAACATTAGCACTAATCCCTTACCAAATCAAGGGGTAAATGCTATTGTTGATGACCAGGAATTGATCGATCCTTTCGAACTATTCCTAGAAATGAATGACATCTGTGTCCTGGACCTGAATGACTTATCTGAAGAGGTCGATGCAATAACCAGGAGCGGGAGACAGTATGAACCATTAGTCTTGGACAAAGTCCAAAATAAGCCCTACCAGAGGGCAGAAGAGCCAAAGGAGGACCCAGTACTTTCGCAGTTGAAAAAGACCCAGGCTAGGGTGTCAATCTGGGAACTTCTAGCATCATCCTTTCCTCATCGCCAAGCTCTTTGCAAGGCTTTGAGCCAACTTCAAACATCGGTGGAGGTTAGCCCTGAAGTGCTAGTATCCACCCTCACCCAATCATGAAAAATGCAAAGCATCGGGTTTTCTGATGATGACTTACCGAAGGAGGGGGGCAGTCACAACGATGCCCTTTACGTCACTATTCAGACCAGAGACAAAACTGTGCCCATGGTTCTCATTGACAATGGGTCAGCATTGAATGTATGCCCACTAAGGGTAGCTAGCTGTTTGGGGTTGGAGGAAGCAGATTTCAGTCCATCAGACCAGATAGTCAAGGCCTATGACAGCACCCGGAGGGAAGTATTGGGGGTTGCTACACTAAAATTGGCAATTGGGCCAGCCATAATGGAGGTACAGTTCCAAGTAATTGACGTGCCCACTAGTTTCAACCTGCTACTTGGACGGCCATGGATACACCGAACCAAGGCAGTACCTTCCTCTTTGCACCAAAAGGTCAAATTCCCCTACGAAGGTAAAATTATAACGATTCAGGGGGACGACAATAGCCAATTGAAGAAAGCAAAGGGTCAGCCTCTCTTCAAGGTCAACCTTGAGAATGCCAACCTGCCCCTCTCGGGATTTCAATATGACACTGTGCAGTTCATAGAAGGAAAGACTGCAAACTCTCGAATTCTCTTTGATTTCGGGACGGTGCAAATAAATTGCATAGTGCCTTTAATGCTGAAGATGTCCTATCTACCGGGAATGATTATGGCCAGGTCCGGAAAGACATACCCCACACTGCAAGCTTGGGAGTGTCCAGTGAATGAAGGGACCTTTGGACTAGGTTATGAGCCCGCTGATGAAGACCTTGCTGAAAGGACCAGGAGAAGAAAGAAGGAGGGTATACAGATGCGGCCTTACAGTTTGACTTTGAATGGTTATTTCTGTAAACCGGGAGAAACAATTCCTTATTGTGGCTTCCAGGAACCATTCTACTTCCCGACAGCTAAGAAAATGCTGCCCGGGCTGGAAATATTTGCTGATACCTAGGATAACAAGTCAGAAGTGATAACTGAATTGGAAGTGGAAGACTTCATGCAGCCCAGTCTCTTTGACGAGGTTGCGGTCATCACAGGAAATGATGGGAACCAAGACCTGCTGAGCCTGATCAAGCCGAACATAGGGCCTCTCACCAACTGGTACGCCGAGGAGGAGCGCGCTGCTGATAAACCCCCTCCCGAGTCAAACCTAGAGTCAAAATCTGTAATCAAGTCCTGTACTGAGTCTGAGTCTGACCCCGAGTCTGAAACCGAGTCAGAGTCCAGTTCCAGTCCTGAGTCGTCTGTGTCGGATTTAGAAAATCCAGACTTCAAATTCGATGTATTTTTTGAGGACGATTCCGTCCAAATTAATAAGAGCTTGCAAATTATTGGCTACCCCTCGTGTCTATCTTTCCAAGCATTTCCAAGCAAAAATAATGAAAAAGAAATAAATGAAATAAAAAATGAAAAAGAAAAAATAATAATTGGCAAAGAAGAAAATGAACATACATACATTGCATCTGACTGTGTGGACAGGGAACAGGTCATCGAATGCTTGAAGAAGTTTGCCGATTGCTTCATGTGGAAGGCAAGTGACATCACGGGAATTGACCCGGCCATAGCGGTGCACAAGATTCCAGTATACCCTGAGGCTAAACCGATAAAACAGAAGCTAAGAAGGCTGAAGACAGAATGGTCCTTGAAAATCAAGGAGGAAGTAGCCAAGCAATTGGAGAATAAGTTCATAGAACCCATTGCCTACCCAACATGGTTAGCAAACATAGTGCTGGTTCCTAAGACGGATGGAAAGGTGCGAATGTGTGTCGACTACCGGGATCTGAACAAGGCATGTCCGAAGGACGACTTCCCCCTGCCGCATATTGACTTGTTGGTGGATCGAATGGCTGGACACGAGATGGTCTTCTTGATCGATCTCGCTGTCGGATACAATCAAATAATGATGCATTTGCCAGACAAAGAGAAAACGGCATTCATCACGGAGTGGGGAACCTACTGCTACAGGGTTATGCCTTTTGGGCTCAAAAATGCCGGGGCAACCTATCAAAGAATGGCAACGACCATCTTCCATGACATGATTCACAAAGAAGTAGAAGTGTATGTGGACGATATGGTTGTTAAATCAAAAACAGCTGAAGAACATACAACAGCACTTGAGAAGTTCTTCCTTAGACTTCGAAAGTACAAGTTAAAGCTCAACCCGGCAAAATGTCTGTTTGGAGCTACATCCGGAGTATTTATGGGGCATATGGTCAGCCAGAAGGGCATAGAGATTGACCCTTCAAAAGCCAAAGCCATTCTAGAAATGCCAGCATCGAGGACGGAAAAAGAAGTTCGGGGTTTCCTGGGAAGACTTCAGTACATCAGCCGGTTCATCAATCAATTGGCCAATACTTGTGGTCCGATTTTCAAATTACTCAGAAAAGGAGTAGCCATCAAATGGAATGAGGATTGTCAGAAAGCTTTCGACACGGCGGCAGCTACCGACCTCCAGTCCATTTTTGCCTATAAATTGGCCCCGATTTCTTCTTTTCAACTCACTCAGTTTGTGTTGACGGACGCTCCTTCTCCCCTACGCTCCTTGCGATTCTTTACTGCTTTTCTGCATTTTAATTTAGCTTTATTGCTTTCTTGCTTTGTTAATTGGTCACTAAAGTTGAATTAATTAATATTCCCTTAACGAGGAGCTTAACCTGGAGCTAAGAAGTGGTCGACGACTGACTCAGGTACATAAACTAAACCCTGCTCATTTAAATTTAGCACTTCATGCATGCTTCTCTTCTACTCCTAATTCTACAACTGCATAAATGCATTCATGTCATCATTAGGCAAACAAACTGCCTCAGTTAAATAATTTTAGGCTAAATGCCCGGTTAATTAATAATCGTGGTATTAAAGCCTAAATCCGACAATATTGGCTAAAGCCTAGTTAATCAATGACTATGGTGTGATCGCCTTTATTTCGAACAATTCAGCTTAAGTCCAATTAATCAATAATTGTGGCTAAAAGGCCTTAATTAAAACACGTTTTTTTGGCAATAAATTGCCTACATTGCAATTCAATTGATCTCTTTTGGCAAACAAATTGCCTATAAGTAGATTAATCTTTTTTAGCGACAAATCGCTTAAATCGAAATGTTGGCTAAAAAGCCTTCAAATAATCACTTTTGGCAAATAAATTGCCTTAAATCAATCAATTTTGGCGACAATCGCCCAATTAACACCTTTTGGCAAACAAATTGCCTAAATCAATATTTTGGCTTTAAAGCCTTCAAATAATCAATTTTGGCGACAATCGCCTAAATCACATCAATTTTGGCAATAAATTGCCTAAATCAATCTTTTTGGCTAAAAGCCTTAAATCAACAGTTTCGGCAACAAATGCCTAAAACATCAAATCAATCAATTTTTTTGGCAAAATGCTTAAACAAAATGCACAAAGCATACACACACTCATGCATTAAGCATACCCATTCAAAGCCCTTTTAAAAAGGCCTATCGAACTACGTTGACTTTGATCTTCCATTCAAACAGAAGTACGTAGGCACGTTCGGGATTTAATCCCGGGCGGGAAGTCGAAATCACTTAAACATTTTCATTGGTCCAATTACATCAATCACCCTACAAAGCATTCATTCATTTTTTTTTTTGGTTAGTTCATCAACATGACATGGTCTCGGGATCCACCTCGGGTTCGTAGACTATGCCTTAAACATTGGGATAATTAATCTAGTAATTAGGTTAATTAAAATTGGAGTCAACTTAGGGTTTTTTCCTAGTTTACCCTCAAATAATTAAACAAGGTAGCGACTCAAACATTCACGTGCATTTCTGCCCTTAGTCATATGCATCATATGCCTGTGTTTTCGCGGGAGGGTTTCACAGTTTGGCAACTCCGCTGGGGATTATATGTACTCATTTTACATAAAGTGGACTACGATTGTTGTGTAAACTAAGCTGCCCTTCTTTAGGGTATTATTTTACTATGCTTTGTTTTGCAGGGTACCCTAACATGAATCGAGTATTCTTTCTTTAAGAATACGAGATGAGGAAATTCGGACTCAATTTGTACAATTTAATTAAAACATTTTAACCTGTTGATTTATTTGCATGATTGAGAATCCTTTTCTCCATTGCATAAAAAATGAATTTCAAATGAATTTCTTCTCTCTCTGTTCAAACTTCTGAGTCTGGATAGCAAGTAGCGCTGATCGGCAGGTCTCTTTGATTATGTCGACGGACAGCCAAAGTGTCCTCCCTGTTACCGCAAACCATCCCTAATCCTTTTGGGGGTGGCCCATGAGTATGCGTACCGTTGGACCCACGCGAAACTCTTTGTTTCACATGTGGTTAGGTATATCCATGCTCAAGGTTCAAGGGTCCCTTAATAAGCCAATTCTCTATTTGTGTCATAGCCTATAGAACCTATCCTTTAGGATTGTATGCACCCAATGATGCGATTCATATCATTAAAACAGATTACGATGTGATGTTGTGCGCATTCATGACATATCATCACATTAAAAAAAAACAGAAACATTCTTTTTAGTCATGCACAGTTGGACAAAGAGTCGATCTACCTCACATCAGCCACCCTGATACACAAATACTACCCACCGTACCCTAATCAAATTACCCTTACACTTACAGGTACCCCCTGTTCAAGTGCCAGCATCAGTGCCAGCCACGCCTACAGTACTATCACCGACCTCACCAGCTTCACCAGCTACACCAGTTTCACCTACAACTCCTACAACCCTACCTGCATCAATGGCATCACTTATTGACATCCAAAACCTCATTGAACAACTGGAGGCCAGGATGGAGGCTAGAATGAATGAGGCATTGGCTGCCCAAAGGACTGCCCTGATAGCTGAATTGGGTAATGGTAATGGTAATGGAAATGGGGCTTCAGCTGGGGGAAGTGGACCTGCTACCTTCAATCAGGGACCTGCGACTGAACCGGCAAACCCTGCCCTTAACCTGGATGACATGCCCTCCAGAACTGCTTCTGAGCTGGAAGCTCAGAAAATGAGAGAAAAACTAGAACTGCTGGAAAGGTCTGTTACTGCCCTTAAGACACACAAGGAAGTGGTGGACATGAACTCCTTGTCCTTGTTCCCCGAGGCAAGACTACCAACCAAGTTCAAAATTCCCAACATGGACAAGTTTGATGGAACCACTTGTCCCAAAACGCACCTGAAAATGTATGTAGCTGCCCTAAACCCGTTCGGACTGAACAGCGAGCTCCTTGCTCAGTTGTTTCAACAGTCACTCACCGGTGCTGCTTTGAGGTGGTTTGTTAGCCTGGATCAGCCTAAGATGAAGACCTGGGAGGATATCTGCAATGCATTTAATTCCCAATATCACTATAATATGGAGGTGGATGTCACTCGTAGAGAGCTGGAAACCACCAAACAAAAGAACAATGAACCTTTTTCCTCGTTCCTTACGAGGTGGAGGGCCAAGGCCGCCCAAATGATCAACCGGCCTTCTGAGCAAGAACAGGTAGACATAATCATCAAGAATCTTCTGCCTGTTGTGAATACTCAAATTTTGAGGCTCAAAAAGCCTGTTTTCCCGGACTGCAAACAGTCCGGCCGGGCCGGAGGCCATTCGGAAAGTTCACCGGAAGTGTGCCAATATGGTACTTGAAACGTCCGGAAAATTACGAGGATCACGGAACTGGTCCCGAAATATTTTTTGGAGGTCCGGAACTCCCGGAAAAGCCTCCGGAACGAGAAATTAGCAAACCTGCCGGCCCTCGGTGGCTCAGGCCGGCGGCTTGGGCCACCGTCCACGGCGGCTCCGGCCGCCGAAATCCGGCGGCTCAGGCCTCCGGCCTCTGGCGGCCCAGGCTGCCGAACAGTCCGTTTTTTGCCTATAAATTGGCCCCGATGTCTTCATTTCAACTCACTCAGTCTGTGTTGACGGACGCTCCTTCTCCCCTACGCTCCTTCTCCCCTACGCTCCTTGCGATTCTTTACTGCTTTTTTGCATTTTAGTTTAGCTTTATTGCATTCTTGCTTTGTTAAGTGGTCACTAAATTTGAATTAATTAATATTCCCTTAACGAGGAGCTTAACCTGGAGTTAAGAAGTGGCCGTCGATTAAATCAGGTACATAAACTAAACTCTGCCTATTTAATTTTAGCACTTCATGCATACTTCTCTTTTACTCCTAATTCTACGACTGCATAAATGCATTCATGTCATCATTAGGCAAGTAAACTGCCTCAATTAAATAAATTTAGGCTAAATGCCCGATTAATTAATAATCGTGGTATTAAAGCCTAAATCTGACAATATTGGCTAAAGCCTAGTTAATCAATAACTATGGTATAATTGCCTTTATTTCGTACAAGTCCGGCTTAAGTCCAATTAATCAATAATTGTGGCTAAAAGGCCTTAATTAAAACACGTTTTTTTTTTTTGCAATCAATTGCCTACATTGCAAATCAATTGATCTCTTTTGGCAAACAAATTGCCTATAAGTAGATTAATCTTTTTTTAAGCGACAAATCGCTTAAATCGAAATTTTGGCTAAAAAGCCTTTAATTAATCAACCTTTTGGCTAAATGCCTTAAATCAACCAATTTTGGCGACAATCGCCCAATCAACATTTTTGGCAATAAATTGCCTAAATCAACCCATTTTGGCTAAAAGCCTTTAAATAATCAATTTTGGCGACAATCGCCTAAATCACATCAATTTTTGGCAACAATTGCCTAAATCATTCTTTTTGGCTAAAAGCCTTAAATCAACACTTTTGGCAACAAATACCTAAATCGATTCAATCAATTCTTTGGCTAAATGCCTAAACAAAATGCACAAAGCATACACACACTCATGCATTAAGCATACCCATTCAAAGCCCTTTTAAAAAGGCCTATCGAACTACGTTGACTTTGATCTTCCATTCAAACGGAAGTACGTAGGCACGTTTGGGATTTAACCCCGAGCGGCAAGTCGAAATCACATAAACATCTCATTGGTCCAAATTACATCATCATCCTTGCAAAGCATTCATTCATAGATTAGTTCATCAGCATGACATAGTCTCGGGATCCACCTCGGGTTCGTAGACCATGCCTTAACATTGGGATAATTAATCTAGTAATTAGGTTAATTAAAATTGGAGTCACTTAGGGTTTTTTCCTAGTTTACCCTAAAATAATTAAACAAGGTGGCGACTCATACATTTACGTGCATTTCTGCCCTTAGTCGCATGCACTCATATGCCTGTTTTCGGGGGAGGGGTTCACACCTGTCTACCAGCAACAATTGCAGACCCAGTACCTACCTACCTTCCAGTCGCTCATTGCTACTGCAACCAAGGTAGAGGATTTAATCCAAATGGGGCAACTGAAAGAAGACTCAGGAACCTCAAAATACAAGAAACCTAGCCAAGCTGGCAAAGTCCACGAAGTGGCAAGCATCACCCCCACGAATCCCTTACGTGTGGGAAATATGAGAAATGGCAGTCAATCAAGAAGAACCTATACTGATCTCGGGATGCCAATCCTTTTAGTATTCCGGGAGGCTGTCAAAGCAAACTACATCAAGCCTTTGGAAGCAAGGCCACCTCCCAACCCATTACCAAGGAACTACAGAGCAGACGAATACTGTGAGTACCATCAGGGTAGTGGGCATAAGACTGAAGCGTGCTGGACGCTTAAGAACCGCATCCAAGACCTGATGGACAACGGTTCAATTATTCCAAGAAGTAAGCCAAACATTAGCACTAACCCCTTACCAAATCACGGGGTAAATGTTATTGTTTCTGACCAAGAATTGATAGATCCTTTCGAGCTATTCCTAGAAATGAATAACATCTGTGTCCTAGATCTGAATGACCTAACTGAAGAGGTCGATGCTATAACTAGGAGCGAGAGACAATATGAACCGTTAGTCTTGGACAAAGTCCAAAATAAACCCTACCAGAGGGCAGAGGAGCCAAAGGAAGACCCGGTACTTGCACAGCTAAAAAAGACACAAGCTAAGGTATCAATTTGGGAACTTCTGGCATCATCCTTTCCTCATCGCCAAGCTCTCTACAAGGCTTTGAGTCAAATCTAAACATCGGTGGAGGTTAGCCCTGAAGTGCTGGTATCCACCCTCACCCAATCATCAAAGATGCAAAGCATCGGATTTTCTGATGACGACTTACCCAAGGAGGGAGGCAGTCACAACAATGCCCTTTACGTCACAGTTCAGACCAGAGAAAAGATTGTGCCCATGGTTCTCATTGATAATGGGTTAGCACTGAACGTCTGCCCACTGAGGGTAGCCAGCTGTCTAGGGTTGGAAGAAACAGATTTCATTCCATCAGACCAGATAGTCAAAGCCTACGACAGCACTCAGAGGGAAGTGTTGGGGGTTGCTATGCTGAAGTTAACAATTGGGCCAGCCATAATGGAGGTACCGTTCCAAGTAATCGATGTGCCAACTAGCTTCAACCTACTTCTGGGTCGACCATGGATACATCATGCTAAGGCAGTGCCCTCTTCCCTACACCAAAAGGTCAAGTTTCCTTATGAGGACAAGGTTATCACTATCTAGGGGGATGACTACAGTCAGCTCAAGAAGCCAAAGGGCCAGCCTCTCTTTAAGGTCAACCCTGAAACTGCCACTTTACCCCTCTCGGGATTTCAATATGACACTGTGCAGTTTATAGAAGGAAAGACTGCAAACTCTCGAATTCTCTTTGATTTCGAGACAGTGCAAATAAACTGCATAGTGCCTTTAATGCTTAAGATGTCCTATCTGCCAAGAATGATCATGGCAAGGTCCGGAAAGACATACCCCACACTGCAAGCCTGGGAGTGTCTGGTGAATGAAGGGACCTTTGGATTGGGTTATGAGCCCACTGATGAAGACCGTGCTGAGAGAACCAGGAGGGGAAGGAAGGAGAGTATACAAATGCGGCCTTACCTTTTGACTTTGAATGGTTACTTCTGCAAACCGGGGGAAACGATTCCTTATCGTGGCTTCTAATACCCATTTCGCTGCCCGACTGCTAGGAAGATGCTGCCAGGATTAGAAATATTCTCTGATGACTGGGGCAACAAGCCCGAAACAATAACAGAACTAGAAGCGGAAGACTTCATGCAGCCCAGTCTCTTTGACGAGGTTGCAGTCATTACAGGAAGTGATGGGAATCAAGACCTGTTGAGCCTGATCAAGCCGTACGAAGGGCCTCTCACAAACCGGTACGCCGAGGAGGAGTGCGCTGCTGATAAACCCCCTCCTGAGTCAAACCTAAAGTCTGTAATCAAGTCCTGTACTGAGTCTGAGTCTGACCCCGAGTCTGAAACCGAGTCAGAGTCTAGTTCCAGTTCTAGGTCGTCTGTGTCGGATTTAGAAAATCCAGATTTCAAATTTGATGTAATTTTTGAGGACGATTCCGTTATAATCAATAAAGGCTTGCAAATTCTTGACTACCCTGTGTGTCTATCTTTCCAAGCATTTCCAAGCAAAAGTAATCAAATAAATGAAATAAAAAATGAAAAGGAAAAAATAATAATTGGCAAAGAAGAAAATGAACATACATACATTGCATCTGACTGTGTGAACAGGGAACAGGTCAGTGGATGTTTGAAGAAGTTTGCCGATTATTTCATGTGGAAGGCAAGTGACATCACGGGAATTGACCCAGCAATAGTGGTGCACAAGATTCCAGTATACCCTGAGTCTAAGCTGGTAAAGCAGAAGCTAAGAAGGCTGAAAACAGAATGGTCCTTGAAAATCAAGGAGGAAGTAGCCAAGCAACTGGAGAATAAATTCATAGAACCCATTGCCTACCCGACGTGGTTAGAAAACATAGTGCCGGTTCCTGAGAAGGATGGAAAAGTCAGAATGTGTGTGGATTACTGGGATTTGAATAAAGCATGTCCGAAGGACGACTTCCCCCTGCCGCATATTGACTTGTTGGTGGACCGAATGGCTGGACACGAGATGGTCTCCTTGATTGATCTTGCTGTCGGATACAATCAAATAATGATGCATTTGCCAGACAAAGAAAAAACGGCATTCATCACAGAGTGGGGAACCTATTGCTACAGGGTTATGCCTTTTGGGCTCCAAAATGCAGGGGCAACCTCTCAAAGAATGGCAACGACCATCTTCCACGACATGATTCACAAAGAAGTAGAAGTGTATGTGGACGATATGGTTGTTAAATCAAAAACAGCCGAAGAACATACAACAGCACTTGAGAAGTTCTTCCTTAGACTTCGAAAGTACAATTTAAAGCTCAACCCGGCAAAATGTCTGTTGGGAGCTACATCCGGAGTATTTCTGGGACATATGGTCAGTCGGAAGGGCATAGAGATTGACCCTTCAAAAGCCAAAGCCATTCTAGAAATGCCAGCACCAAAAACGGAAAAGGAAGTTTGGGGTTTCCTGGGAAGGCTACAGTACATCAGCCGGTTCATTAATCAATTGGCCGATACTTGTGGCCCGATTTTCAAATTACTCAGGAAAGGGTATCCGTCAAATGGAATGAGGATTGTCAGAAAGCTTTCGACCAAGTCAAGCAATATCTGTTATCCCCGCCAGTTTTACAACCACCAAGGCTAAGAAAGCCTTTGCTATTGTATCTATCAGTGACAGAAGAAGCGATGGGTGCAATGCTAGCTCAACAAGCAGAAGATACAAGGATAGAAATGCCATGTATTACCTCAGCAAAAGGATGCTAGAATATGAGCTAAAATACAATAAGATAGAGAAGTTGTGCCTGGCTCTAGTCTGGGCCTGTACAAAGCTGCAGCACTACCTCTCGTCTTACACTACATACGTTATTTCTGAATCGAACCCCTTGAAATTCCTTATGGAGAGGCCGGTTCTTGACTGTAAGATGGCTAAGTGGGTGCCAGTGCTCGCAGCCTATGATTTAAAATTTGTGCAACGAAAGGCAGTGAAAGGCAGAGCCTTGGCTGATCAATTAGCAGAATTACCAGTCGAAGACCAAATGCCGAAGGTAGAATTTCCTGATGAAGACTTGTTGAGCTTGGAAAGTGAAGTCTGGGAAATGTACTTCGATGGAGTTTCAAACTACCATGGAAATGGGGTTGGAGTCGTATTCAAAACTCCTTGTGGAGAATACATCCCAATCGCGGTCAAATTAGATTTCGATTGCACCAACAATGAAGCCGAGTATGAAGCTTGCATAAAGGGATTAGAAACAGCCCTGGGAAAGGAAATAAAAGTTCTCAAGGTTTTCAGGGATTCCAATCTAATAGTCTCCCAAGCTTTGAGAAAATGGAAAATTAAGGAAGAGCATTTGGTTCCTTACCTACAACGCTTGGATGAATTGGCTCAGCAATTTGAGGATTTATCCTTCCACTACTTGCCGCGAGCCAAAAATCAGTTTGCTGATGCTCTGGCTACTTTGGCCTCCATGGTTAATGTAGGGGAAGACCAAGTCATTCGACCTCTGACAGTTCGGCTACAGAAACAGCCAGTACATGTCATGAATTTGGTCGACGACAAGCCCTGGTTTTGGGACATACAGAACTATCTTCAGAATGATGCCTACCCGGAGGGATCCACCAAGACTGATCAACGGACATTGAGACAGTTAGCATCCGGATATTTCCTTACTGGGGGAGTTCTGTATAAAAGAAGTTGGAATGGCCTGCACTTAAGGTGCGTTGATGAGGGAGAAGCTCAAACCATCATGGATTCCTTACATAATGGGGAGTCTGGTCCACACATGCATGGGATAGCCTTGGCCAGGTCAGGAGGATAGTAAGGAATGCTGTATGGAAGACGTAGATTGGCCAGGTCTAGGTGAAGCGGTCCGGTAGCCTCCGAAATAGCCCGGGGAGCCCTGGAAGGACCAGCCGAGCAGCTAGGCCCGGCCCGAGACGGACCCTCAACCGGAGTGGAAGAAGTGGGATCGGTCATAGGCCTCCTCCTTGGAGTCCTAATCGAGGGACCCGAAGCCCGAGAAGAATGGGTGGCAGGCGGCTGGGAAGGAGCCGATCTCTGAAAACTATCAAGCCGAGATCCAATGGGCTGCATCAAAGAGATTCTGCAGAACTCGGCATAATCTCCCTCCAGGATGAACTCCATATGTGGAATACCCTCAGTATGGGCATCGGTGAGAATCATATGTTTGCCCGCTCGCATGTCCTCAGGAGGGGAATAAGGGACAGAACGTCAACCTCTTATCTAAAGGTCTACCCTCTCGCCCAAATAGTATCGTCTTAGAACGGGGTGCGACAGTACCACTCTCCGCTGAGACAGGGCATCCGACCGCTGGAAGCGGGAGTCGACCTGAATCCAGCTCTGTAGACGGGCAGCCATCGCCCCCACCTCGACCTATAAAAGATGCAAATATGTTAATAAATCCTTTTTATTTAACATAGTCAAGAATTACTAAACACATACCTGCGCCAGAGTGCAAGTATCAAAAAAGGCTCTCAGATCCCTCAGCGATTTCTTGCGCTGAACGGTTTGAAGGTTTGATCGGTACCATCTCCAAGCCGAAGGTACCAGCCCTAATCCAAGGTCAGCATGAATCAACTCTGGGCGAGTGTAAGGAAAGTACTCAAATGCCCAAGTCTGCAAAAAAAAAAAAAAAAAAAAAAAAAAAGAGAGAGAAGAAGCAAGAATCAATGGAAAAATCAAGATGAACAGAAAAACACAGAAAGGGAGAATGTTCTTTACGTTACCTCCCAGAAGTAGTAGGTCCCGCTGAGTTTGCAGTGGTCCTGACTTAGATCGCACATGTCGTCATACATGCGACTCAGAATGGCACCGGCCCAGTCATACTCCGCAAGATGGGCCATGTTTTCCAAACTCTTCAAGATGGAAGGATTAAACTTCTCTTTCCTGTTGGACCAGAAGGTCGAAGCAAACAGCAGCAGCAAAGTAAATCTGGCCACCTGAGTAGCCGTCAGCTCTCCCCGCCTGTATCTAGCATAAATGTCGTGGGCTTGGAGGTATAACCAGCGTCTAGAAACGCTCAAAGCCGGAGTAGCAGAGCCTGGTCCGACGATTCGAGGCAGGTCTATCCCAATCAGCTCCACCATCCGGTCGAGGGAAATCTCTGTCCTCCAGTCATCATATAACTCGATCGGCCGAGTGCCAAAAGGGATCCTGGAAATCACAGAAAAGTCCGCAAGGGTCATTGTCAACTCGCCCCAAGAAAAGTGGAAAGTATTGGTAGTGTCCCACCATCTCTCGGCCAAAGTGCCTAGTAACTCCTTGTGGCTGTACCGACCCACGTCGAAATGCCTCAGGTAGCCCAGATGGGACGGACTGATAATCGCTCCAACCGGGTTGTTTTGATCAAATATTTCGAGCGGAATCTCGGTTACCGAAGTCTCACCCACATCCAATTTGATATGTGGGTCCTAAAAGGTAAAGCAATCTAAGAGTTATTCCTCGGTTCCTTACTAAGGATAATGGCTTGGTTCTACCCTAGCATGCATACTAATAAGACAGTAAGTGCAGAAAAATAACAAAATTCACAATTTGGCCACAGAGGCCCAAAATTCACAATTCGGCCACAGAGGCCCAAAATTCACAATTTGGCCACAGAGGCCCAAAATTCCACAATTTGGCCTAAGGCCCAAAAAATTCCACAATTTGGCCTACAGCCCAAAAGGTAAATAAACATATAAAAGGTAAAAGGTAGCTTACCTGGGCGAAGATGCCGGTTACGGAGGCGTGAGTGTCAGCGTCCGCCGTAAGATCGACATCGTCAAGGGAAATCCCCAGAGACTCCAGAAAATCCTCACCGCTAAGATCTGAGGAAGCCATGGAGGAAGGAAGCTTGGAAGCTTTAGAAATTGAGAGAATTTGAAGAGAACTCTTTAATGTGGAGAGTGTAGAATGAATGAAGAATGAAAATTTCAAGCTATTTATAAGGAAAAGGCTAAAAGGCGGGTCTTCTGGACACGTCCGATTTTTGCCTTCAAAATTTGTGTTTCAGACAACCACCGACTCCCATAAATCATTTTTATGGTTGCCGGTGGGGGGCAACTGTGAATACCCAAATTTTGAGGCTCAAAGAGCTAGTTTTCTCGGACTGCAAACAGTCCGGCCGGACCGCAAACAGTCTAGCCGGACCGGAGGCCATTCGAAAAGTTCACCGGAAGTATGCCAATATTGTACTTGAAACGTCCGGAAAATTATGAGGATCGCAGAATTGGTCCTGGAATATTTTTTGGAGGTCTGAAACTCCTGAAAAAGCCTCTAGAACGAAAAGTTAGCAAACCCGCCAGCCATGGCGGCGGCGCCCGCCCGACACGGCGGCTCCGGCCACGGCGGCAGCGACCGCCCTCCCGGCGGTAGCTGCCGCCCTCCAGTCCATTTTTGCCTATAAATTGGCCCCGATGTCTTCTTTTCAACTCACTCAGTCTGTGTTGACGGACGCTCTTTCTCCCCTACGCTCCTTGCGATTCTTTACTGCTTTTCTGCATTTTAATTTAGCTTTATTGCTTTCTTGCTTTGTTAATTGGTCACTAAAGTTGAATTAATTAATATTCCCTTAACGAGGAGCTTAACCTGGAGCTAAGAAGTGGCCGACGACTGACTCAGGTACATAAACTAAACCCTGCTCATTTAAATTTAGCACTTCATGCATGCTTCTCTTCTACTCCTAATTCTACAACTGCATAAATGCATTCACGTCATCATTAGGCAAACAAACTGCCTCAATTAAATAATTTTAGGCTAAATGCCCGGTTAATTAATAATCGTGGTATTAAAGCCTAAATCCGACAATATTGGCTAAAGCCTAGTTAATCAATGACTATGGTGTGATCGCCTTTATTTCGAACAATTCGGCTTAAGTCCAATTAATCAATAATTGTGGCTAAAAGGCCTTAATTAAAACACGTTTTTTTGGCAATAAATTGCCTACATTGCAATTCAATTGATCTCTTTTGGCAAACAAATTGCCTATAAGTAGATTAATCTTTTTTAGCGATAAATCGCTTAAATCGAAATTTTGGCTAAAAAGCCTTCAAATAATCACTTTTGGCAAATAAATTGCTTTAAATCAATCAATTTTGGCGTCAATCGCCCAATTAACACCTTTTGGCAAACAAATTGCCTAAATCAATATTTTGGCTTTAAAGCCTTCAAATAATCAATTTTGGCGACAATCGCCTAAATCACTTCAATTTTGGCAATAAACTGCCTAAATCAATCTTTTTGGCTAAAAGCCTTAAATCAACATTTTTGGCAACAAATGCCTAAAACATCAAATCAATCAATTTTTTTGGCAAAATGCTTAAACAAAATGCACAAAGCATACACACACTCATGCATTAAGCATACCCATTCAAAGCCCTTTTAAAAAGGCCTATCGAACTACGTTGACTTTGATCTTCCATTCAAACGGAAGTACGTAGGCACGTTCGGGATTTAACCCCAGGCGGCAAGTCGAAATCACTTAAACATTTTCATTGGTCCAATTACATCAATCACCCTGCAAAGCATTCATTCATTTTTTTTTTGGTTAGTTCATCAACATGACATGGTCTCGGGATCCACCTCGGGTTCGTAGACTATGCCTTAAACATTGGGATAATTAATCTAGTAATTAGGTTAATTAAAATTGGAGTCAACTTAGGGTTTTTTCCTAGTTTACCCTAAAATAATTAAACAAGGTGGCGACTCATACATTCACGTGCATTTCTGCCCTTAGTCATATGCATCATATGCCTGTGTTTTCGGGGGAGGGGTTCACAATAGGAGGTCCGATAGTTGCCAAACCCTCTATTCTTCTTCTTTTCCTCCTTGTAGAGCTCCTCAATGTTCAAACCAGCGCTTTGAACTAGAGCAAAATCTGTGAGAGGTTGGGTTAACATCCTCTCCTTAAAGAAGGGCAACAGGCTCCTACTGAAGATTCTGATCAACTCTTTATCCTTCGGCCTTGTCTTAACCCTGTATAGCTTTGTTCTCCATCTCCTATAGTAATCAAAAAAGCTTTCATCCTTCCCCACGCAACCAGAACTCGTCACTCTCATCGGTCTTAAAATGCTTAAGAAAAGTGGTCTGTAGTTTGATCCAATTCTTCTGAATCTCCTCATCTAGACCATCGTACCACCTCCGATAGTCCTTATGTAATGTTTGCAAAAATGCTAGCAAAACATCTTCCTCGTTGTACCGGTTCATTTGAGAAACCCGGAGAAATTTAGACAAATGAGAACGGGGATCATTGTCTCCTTCGAATATGGCATGCTTGAATGTTTTAAATGAGGTGGAGCTGGTTGGGTGCAAAACATACTCAGTTATGTGAAAGTTGGTGATCGGATCCTTCTCCTTTACTACAGACATTTTCTCGATCTTGTCTTTCAGCTCCGCAAGTTGCTTGATTACATCATTCTCAGCAGGGACAGCATTCCCCACAGAAGCCTGATTGTTTGACACCAGTTCGGGAATTTGTCTTTCTTCAACGACTGGTTGACTGCTTGAAGCGGGAGAAGTTTGATTTTGAGCCCTATCTTGGGCGAGAGGAGCCGCTACAATTGAGCAATTGTTCTTATCTGAGCTTACGAAAACCCGGGCTCATCACCTATATCATCCGCCATTTCTACTGGATCTGGATCAGAATCTGAATCCGATGAACTTGAATAGCTCACTGAACTGACTGGAATAAACTCGGGGATTGGGGATGTTCTGACTAAGCGTTGACCAGAGTGTCGGATCCAAGCTCTCGAAGCAGTTTCCCAGGAAGGATCAATTCTGACAAAAAATGTCTGTGTTAAAGTAGGTCCTGCATGTATGCATAAGAAAATGAAAGCACATAGGATGAGAAATGCATTTCTAATATGCTAAGACCAGCATGGAAATGAGATCTCGATTTCGACGACTGGACCAAAAATTCGGTATGAATAATATGTCAATAACTTATTTTATATTTGAACATTTCGAGCATTATCTGTCGTCGACCGTTCCTTTTGGATTTACGATCAACTATTTTCTCTCGAATCCTTAACTTTTGCCTCGGAATGAAAGAATTTCCGAGCGAGATTTTTATTTTGTTATGTTTTTTTTTTATATCCTTACTTTTTCCCTTGGAACATATGGCCCCAAACAGGATTTCATTTTATTTTGTTACAAAATTTTGTAATCTCTCACTTATTTTCAGATAATGCGAGAAATGTAAAAATACAAAGGAATCGCAACCCCCTTATATCTCCCTTTTCTTTTGGGTATTGATTCGTTATAAGTGATTGCATAATATTATTCAAAACGAATTTGAGGTCCAGTCTCAAGACCAAGGTCAAATGTCCATACCGAACATTAGCTCTTATTAATGCATGGCTGAAAAGGAAAGTGTTACATGGTTCATGAATGTCACAACATATGTACAGTTTATAACATACAGGGGAATGGGAGTTGGGAAATGCATGCCTTCCAACCTTATTTCTCCCACACACGGATTCCATTGGTACAAATTCCGACATCTGTTTCCTAGGAATTGGTCTAATCTCGACAACCAACAGGGGGTTTTGAGATTGACGAAATCAACTCTCGGAAATGAATGCGGCACAACAACAGCAAATAGAACCGGGCATTTCCTTAAGGGAAGTAACTATGGCTTTCAACTATATGCATTGGCTTTAGTCTTATTGGGCTGAACAAAGTCTGGGTTCCGCAAACAGGATTCGGGCTTTGTTGGGCCTACTCCTTTTGATGCACCTTTAAGGTACTAGGCTTGCGGTTGGTAGTAATGTTAATTCTCGGATGGATGCACCTAAAATGCAAGGTTTAGGCTAGATCCACCGTCAAACTGAACACCAGTACCGAAGGGTGATACGGGTAGAATGTGGTGAGAAGAGAGAAATGCATATGAATGTAAAAAATCCTATAAAAGAAAATAAAGCAATTAAGCACATACAGACGATTAACAATTTTCCATCGGCTTTTCTAATCAATTTTATTTAGAAAGGTAGGCTTTTTAGAGTCAATTCCTAATTGCAACCACTAAATTATTTATTAAAAACAACCGGGGATTAGTGGGTGCAAAATCCCCAGCGGAGTCGCCAAACTGTTTTCGCCGAAATCCCAACCCCGGAGGATCCGAAAACATCTTTTTATTTCTTTATTATTGTTTTGGAAAAAGGTCATAAAAATCTTTTTGGATATGCGGTGCCAATGAATCGGTCTTATAAATTATTTTGAGTCCCCACCCATTATTTCGGCAATGGGACCGTTTTCAATTTTATACAAATGACTCCATTTAAACCCAACTTTTATTTAAGGCCAATTATTTGAAAAACTGGTCAGGCGTACCACGTACGATTCTAGGTAAGGGAATTGGGTACGTCGGCTCGTTGGAAGCCGACGCCCGGAAAAACCAGCCTCTTTTAACCTACAATTTCTAATTAATTTTATTTTTGGAAAAGCCAATTTATTTAATTAAACTCAACCCGAATAAATCGAACCGAGCTCCTATGTGGAAAATTGATTAATCGTCCCAATTAGGATCATTCATTGCATTCATAATAAATCAATCATCACATTCACCATTCATTCACAATATAGCAAGAATAATTAAAAGACCCGCTCTTGCCTTATGGTTAAAGGCGGGCCACAAACCAGATTTAATAATATAACTAATAATAAACAATAAATAATAAATCCTAAAATCCCATAATCATAATAAATTAATTGATTTGGTCTGATTAAAGTGTAATTTGCCCGTTAATGATCATTTTCCGGATTAAGATTAAAAATCTACTTAATGACATAAAATTAAAATAAAGGTATTCTGGAACTTAAAGATGGTTGCGTCACGCAGCTATTCTCTGAAGAACAGTCGCATGATGGAACTCTAAGTTATTATCCTGAAACTTTAAACAGTTGCGTCTTGCAGCTGTTCTATGAAGAACAGTCGCGTGATGGAACTCTAATTATTATCCTGGAACTTTAGACAGTTGCGTCACGCACTGTTCTATGAAGAACAGTCGCGTGACGCAACCGTTCATGACTATATTGAAATCCTCATATGTATTGATTATTTATTCAAAACATAATATTAAATAAAAATGTAGAAATAAAATAAAGACTGAGCACACGAACAGTCGCGTCACGCGGGTGGTCCTAGTCCAGGTTAAGGTCTTTTGGACATGAACAGTTGCGTCACGCAGCTACAGAAGGTGGAAGCTTCTTGCACCAAATATGCATTGCGAATTAATCCCTCGACCTTTGCCTTATTCCGAACATTCTTTTTAATTTTCTGCAGGTATTTGTAATTGTACAAAGACAATATGTAAATATGAGTTGAAATAACATTGTGATGATTAGAATGGGATGTTAGTGATCCACCTCTCATATGAATACATCCATCTATATTGTACCGGTCCTGCTATACAACATTCATAGGGCAAATGAACCGGCAGATGCTCCATAGAATCAAAGAAGCCGGGTGAAAAAATTCGCTTCAATTTACATATCACTACCGGGATTTCTCGCGCTAATTGGTTCATATCATTGCATTGGATAACAGTCATCATCAATTCCTTGAAAAAGAGACTCAATTCTATCATTGCTTCCAAAATTTTCCCTGGAAATAATTCTCGGAATGCCACAGGAATCAATCTTTGCATGAAAACATGACAGTCGTGGCTTTTCATGCCAAACAATCTGTATTTCCTCATGTCGACACATCTACCCATATTTGAATAGTATCCATCTAGAAACCTTAATGATCGGACCCATTCGCATAATAATTCCCTTTGGGGTTTATCTAAAGAATAACATGCTTTTGGAAACTTTTGAGTAAGTACAGATTGCTCGAGTTCTGGTCGACGACAAATTTCCTTCATGTCTGCTCTCACTTTTGCATTATCTTTGGATTTCCCCTCAATGTTCATGACAGTGTTGAGTAGATTTTCAAACACATTTTTTTTCTATGTGCATCACATCAAAGTTATGACGGATAAGAAGTGAACTCCAGTATGACAAATCCCAGAAGATTGTTATCAAAGTGTTTCCAGGCTTCAAAGTCTGACGAATGAGTCATTATAACATCCTCATATTCATGCAAAGCATGCCATCTCATATTTTCAGCTGTCGCCTTAGATGCATATAACCTTTGCAGTCGAGGAACAAGAGGGAAATAATATATCTTCTTGAAAGCCTTCTCTCTTTGTACTCTACCAATCCCTTGACCCCGCCGTTGATATCTTGGAAGATTACAAAACTTGCATTCTCTTAATTCGGAGTCAACACCCCAGTATGTCATACAATTATTTTGACAATAATCAATCTTTTCCACGGGTAGTCCTAATCCCCGAACTAATTTTTTTGTCTGCTAAAAATTATCCACCATCGAATGGCCTTCAGGCAATATTTCTTTTGCTAATTGCACAAAATTATCATAACAACTTTCTGAAAAATGGTGTTCCGCTTTCATGTGCAGTAATCGTGCCACTACAGATAAAACTGAATGATTCTTGCATTTAAGCCACGGTTCACTACTAGTTGTACTTAGCATGTCAAACAATTGTTGTGCTACATAATTTGGCGATTTCTCCATATTATCCCAATGAAATTCTGCTCTGCCCGCATCAATTACCATATCATTGTATCGATTACCATACTAAAATTGATAAAGCTGACCTCCTGACCTTACAGAAATAGAGTGGCCTGACCCATTAGAAACTCGAGATTCACCATGATGTATCCATTCGTAATAATTTTCCACGAACCCATTTTTGCATAAATGAAGTTTAATTGTATCGATATCTAAGAAGGCTTTATTTTGACACTTCTTGTGATTACATGGACACCTCAACTTATTACCATCCATAAAACTGGGATTACCAACTGCAAACTATATAAACGATTCTAATCCTTGCAAGAATTCTTGTCTTAATATCCCATTGACCTCGTACCTCAAGTACAGCCAATCTCGATTAGTCCGCATTTTTGTACCTAATTAACACTCTATTTATAAAGAGCAAATTATATGTAATTGCATTAGTCCTAAATCATCCTTATAATATGCCAAAAGTACGGTATTCAGCTTGTGGATCTAATCCGGTTAATCTAACTTACTAAGGTTATTTCTATAATAAGGGTAACGATATATATTTAAACTCACTAAGGTTATTATATATATATTATTCTGATGCTATGAATTGACTTTTTTGGAAGTTTATCCTTTGTCCTAATACTGATTGGAATCTATTAAGGAAATGCTTGAGTTTCAACATATTAGGCAAACTTCCATTGGTGAATAAAATTAAGTCATCTGTATAGGCTAGGTGACTAATCAGTTGAGAGTGTCTTCCTAGAGAATATGGTGTAAGAACTCCTGATTTGAAAAGCTTGTTAAAACCTCTAGAAAAACCCTCAGAAGCAATGATAAAAAGTAGAGGGGAAAGGGGGTCTCCTTGCGTTACCCCTCTACTTGGTTTGAAGAAACCTTGTGGACTTCCATTAATTAAAATTGAGAGGTAGGTACTGTCTAGAAATTGAATAATAATTGGGGAGCCACAAACTTAGAGCAATGGAGAAAGCCCTCGAAATGTCAAGGAGCAGTCAGCCCTTTGAATATCTAGGTGCTCAGATATTCAAGGGCATCAATAGAACTAAATACTGCACCAAACTCCTTAATCTGTTTGACAAAAAACTCAATGGATGGTTCAAGCAAACTCTATCTCCAAGTGGTAGGCTAGTACTGATAAAGCATGTCCTAAGTGCCATCCAAATACATTATATGGCAGCCTCCCCTCTTCCAAAATCAGTTATAAAACTTTTAAACAAGAAAATGGCAAGGTTTTTTTGGGGCTCAACAACTGATGTAAATAAGCATCAATAGGGATGTAAATAAGCATCAATGGGTGAAGTGGAGTAAACTATGCATGCCTACTACACAGGGAGGTCTAGGAATCAGAAGCCTAGACAAACTTCAGAAATCCATAAATTTAAAAATCTAGGAAGACTATGTTGCTAATAACTCTTGGTGGGGACATTTTATGCATTCAAGATATCCAAAGGGGGACAACTTTACTGCCAAACTAGTGGACTCTCCTATTTGGAAAACTATCTGTTCTTTCAACGACAGAGGGAAGAAGTTGATAGTAGAGGTACCTAAGGATCCAAACACAACAACTCATTCTCTATCTCAGATTTATACATGGTGTCAAGGACAGACCACAGGCTCATTCATAGACAAAGCTATATGGAGTTTCAAACAAGTTCCAAAAATTAAGGTTTTCTTATGGAAACTTTTCCACAGAAGTCTAGCTGTGCTTGACAATTTGCGGAAGATAGGGTTCCACCAACCCACCCAATGCCCTTTTTGCAAGAAAGACGAAGTTACCAATAACCATATGTTTTATACATATACAAAAGTTAAAGCAATATGGTTCTTCTTTGGTGATATTTTGGACTTGCGGATAATACCAGCTAATAACTATCACCAGATATGCATGCTATGGTGGCTACAAGCAGGGGAGAAAGACATTGTCAAAATCATAAGGGGTGTGCTACCAGGAATTATTACTTGGCACATATGGAAAACATATAACAACATCACTCATGGTGAGGAACAATTCAATCAGGACAGGCTGATACAGAAAATTACATGGATGACTTACCATTGGGCAATGACTCTTGAGCATTCCAGACTAGCCCAAAATCACTACAGACTAATTCTTGCAAAGCTTACTCCCTAATATCACCTACACATTTCGGATAGAATAATTAGAGTCAGTTGGGTACCACCAGACAAAAATAAACTTAAAATCAATACAGATGGAGTGATGGGAAGAAATGGAGGGGCTGGCGCTGCGATCGTTAGGGATTACTAAGGAAGATTCATAGCTGGTCTATCTTTCAAAATTGACGCTTCACACTCGCTAGATTTGGAGACGGAAGCTGCATTCAAGGGAGCTCTCTAGGCAATTAACCTAGGTGAAATTCAATGCTTGGAGACTGACTCTATGGATTTGAAGAAACGGACTGAAACGGCGAATGATAACTGGGTCTTCAAAAAATTGCTGGTGCAGCATAACTTTCACATTCAACATATTTTTAAAGAAGGGAACCAAGCTGCACACCATTTAGCTTCATTTTCTCTTAAACATAATTTGTACACAACTTTTATTACATTCTCAAGTTTGCCCAAACTAGTTAGGGGGGCTATTCTTACCGATGTATCTTCTCCTATTTTTCGATATCAATAAAATATATATTTCATTAAATATATAGAAAAAAACAAAAAAAAATATATATATATATATTAACTTACTGTAATATCAGTAAGTGTACGATTCCTTATATTCAGTTTTTAAAAAAATTTTGACAGCATTTCGGCATAACATAATCAATTCTCAAGTCAAAACACACTAATATAAACACTTCTATATCATCCCAACATTCTCCAAAGTCAAAATGGAGGCCTCCAACTCAAACGCATCATTCATGTGATTTCCAATCAAATGAAAACACAAATCAACATAAACTAATTTAAAAAAAATTAATTTCAATACATAATATAGAAGTTGGTTTTTTTTTTTTTAATTTGATTAGTATAAATTTTGATAACTATTAAATCACACTCATTAATTTTTTTTTTGTTACAAATTACAATTATTTCAATACTATAACTAGTGTTATAAATTACAGTCATTAATTTTTTTTTTTTACAAATTATAATTATAGAAAATAATACATAATATAGAAGTTGAGCTGTATTAGTTAATTTCATGACTTTGATTATTTTGATTTTTGCATTAAAATGTTAAATTTTATTTAGCCCCCTGAAATTCAACTAAATAGTAATTAATGTCAAACTTTAGAGACCAAATTTATCCATTACAATTTGATAACATTAGTAATAATTTAAATAAATTATTTAATTTTAAATGGAATAATATGGATAATTTAATATCTAATCGTAAGAATAATTTAATATCTAATGGAATAATTAAAAATACTTCTAGTTAAAGAAAACAAATTTCGTTCATACGATTTAAAGCCTATAGATTGGGTCTAAATAATTCATTCTCATACTATGATTACGTTTATTATATTTTTTACTCCAAATAATTCATTCTACTTAAAAAAAAATTTTTTTCATACACTACAAACACTATTTCATTAATTACATTCAGAGTGAAAAAAAAAGAAAAAATAAACGACAATAATAACTATAATAATAACAACATTTCGTTAATTCGATTTCATGTAACTACAATAATAACTACAAAAAATGAAATTGCATTCACATTAAAAATGAAATCCACAAAAAAGAAAACCAAAAAAAAAAAAAAAGACAGCAAGACGCGTACCTGGCTAGGTGAACACGAACGAAGAGGGAGGAAGAATCTTTGGCGAGCGGCGTTGCAACAGAGCGGAGAAGGAGGCAGCTAGGCTGGGAACGGCTGCAACAGAGAGGAGAAAGGGAAGAACTACGCTCAGGCAAGGCGACCAAGGGCTTATGAAGCCCTATTTTTTTGCGATGGACATTCATTAAAAAATCGGTCACAATTTTTAATCATACGATGTCGTTTTGTTGTCAGAGAAATTGCGACCGACTTGTGACCAAAATAATCGGTCGCAAATCCCTCGCAAAACTGAAGCTAAATTTGGCGCTGAACTACAGCACGCAATTTTGCGACGGACCTTGAAAGGGTTGCAAATCCATTGCAAATTCGGTCCCAAATTAGTCGCAATTGGGTGGCAAAATGGAAACCAAACTTGCGAAAATTATTAGCACTAGGATTAGCGATGGATTTGACTTTGGTCACAAGTCCATCGCAAATTCTATCACCGTTTGGTTGCAAATGCGTCGGTGGATATTCAATCTCCCAATCATCGCAATTGGTCATAATATCATCACAATATTACAACCGATTTACGTCTATCACAAAAATCGGTAGCAAAAGCACGTCTTTTTTTGTATTATAAGCATTATGACTATTGGCAAAGTCAAAATAATTTCTATTACAACTTGGTCTGTCTCCAAAATTAATTCACACATAACATTATAATACAATATACTAAGCTTTTCCCAAGTTAATGGATATTATCTTTGATATGATAAAAGCAACAATTGGTCGCTATTATTAGCAGCATACATACAAGTATGGAAATGCACATGCAAATAGATAAGTATAATGTGCACATGATCTATATATTTGTACAACTAGTACAAGCTTCAAATATATGTGCACACAATAAAAAAAAAAAAGTTAAACTATTAGGATTTTCGGAAAAATCAATTATTTTGCCAATTTCCTGCTCATAACATAGACATCCAAAACTTCATTATATTATATATTATTTAATGGACTTTGTTCAATTCATACGAGAGAGCACACAAATATTTTTTTAAGGGATTATATATTTTAACCTCTACACGGTAACCCCAAAAGGAAGATAAACCCTTTTTATTTAGGAATAAATTTAGTGGGCACTCTATATAAGATATAAAGGGAATCTTAAGGGCTTCACCCTAAATGTGTCCAAGCAAATTATTCCTAGCCATTATGGTAAACAAATAAAATAATTGATCTTCATTGTATGTTTAATATTTTTACTATTAAAATAAATTGTCCACAAATTTGGAAGAAAATTCATGAATTGGTCTTGTTGATGATTTGGCCAAGTTGTGTAGCTTTAGAGGGGTGATTTGTAGTGGCTGACTATGTATGCTAATGACAGAATAAGATGGACTAATAAAGGTAATGAGATTGAATTTCGTGACTGATGGAGGGAGATAACCAAGGTAAACTTATTGAAAGGTTATTACAAGTGAGCTACCCGGAAATTCAGTCACAAAGATTGAATTATTTAAATAGGTAAATAAACTAAAAAAATTATACAATTCTATGGAAACCCATGTTAGGATGTTGGAAAGGTTTTGGTAAAAGGGCTAGTGCAATGGATGAGGAGAAATGGAGTTATAGTTAAATGAATGCAAGCTGCTCAGTGGAAAGGCCGACTGAAAATCAGGTACTGTGTTTAGGTTATTTGGCTATGCAAATGAGCTCTTAAGTTCATAAAATTTTATATGAGAGTAGCTTAAAATGTTAAGAAGCTTCTATAAAAATTTCAGGACAAATCGATTTAAAGAACTACAGATATAGCCAAAGGAAGACAGGCTGCTCATGTGATTAAAACCTGGTATTCCATTAGTTAGTAATGAATTGAGCATACTTTTGATATATTATTAACTCTCATTATTTAGTTGTTATTTTTATTATTCTAGGATTAAACTAAGTAAAAAATGAAGTAGTTTATGCCTAAAACCAAAATGCAATTAATATCATGCTATAGTTTATGCCTAAAACCAAACGGTACTTGGTCAAGCATAGAGAAATTAAAGGAAACACGTGAATACTACATTCTAATAATTAATTTACATTTCCTATGATAGTATGTGTATTTCTAATGTGTAGTATGAAATTAATATCATGCTATAGTTTCTAAGAGGAGAGGGTTGAAAGATAAGTCAATATCTAGAGGAGAAAGGCTAGGGGAGCCTTCTAATTTAGGTTAGTGTAATATTCCTTTCTTACTTTGTCTAAAACCAAAATGTATTTGATTTCACATCTTAATCTCATAAATTGATTTATGAATAAAGAGAAAATATTGGAATAAAATTTTTATGAATTTTGAAAGAAAAGAAGTATAATTTGATACCTTATGATTTAATGATTTTAAAGTTTAATTGAAATTTGTTTGTATGAGAAAGGAGGATGTTGGCCAATCATTATATGTAGTATAAGGGGCGTCCGTGAATGAATGTTTTTAGTAGTGTTTGTGAAAATGGATTATTGCCCAATGTGTTTTCAATTATTTTTAATATATGAAATGATTTATGGTCTTACAACAACTGATGGACATGGTTATTCATTGCCAATATCACTTTATTTGTTGAAGTTGATATTGGGATTGATATGCATATGAAAATGAATGATATTGCAATGATATTATTTCCTACTAGATGAGGTTGAGATTGTCCCTCTTCTGTTGAGTTATAAATCACAGATCGAGGTTGAGATTGCTTTGTCTTAATGAGCTCATAAGACACTGATAGCTCTTCGGATTGAGTCTATTTAGGCTACTAAGACTAAATTGGATAGTGTCAAATTTCTTGAATTGATGTGTTTCCTATAATTATGATGTTGTATAATCATTTTCACACAAAAATAGTTATTGATTTTTGAGCAAAGAACTTCTATCATTATTATTGATATACTTTCTTACTAAAGTTTTTACTGAGTTGAAAGAAAGATTGATTTTCAAGAAAGATTTAATGAAAAGGATTTTCATATGAATTTTTAATTACAGTTATAATTAACATTGGAAAAATGTGTATTTACGCTTGATTTTATACATATGCCTAAGCAATTGGCTTAGCAATAGTGTTTTCTATACTATCGCAGGGAAAGGAAAGGAGAAAGTAGGAGAGTGAGTCCTATTAGTTGTGGGATTCCTTTTTGTATAATGTAGATAAAGGAGTTACTACCGTAACTATTGTGGATATTATTTCTTTTTGGGATTTTGTATGATGTATAAAAACATTAACATAATAATCATATGTATGTGAGCAGACATATGTAATTGAAGTTTATGTAAACTCTCAATACTAGTATATAGTACAAGTTATATATATGTATATTTATATATAAACACATATGCTTTTATTATTACTTGAGGCAACTTACTTTTACTATTATTTATAAGCGGAAATGAGATCGATCCAGTATGTAACTGCATTTCAATTGGGCTTATGGGTTATGGAACCTCTTTGAGAAACGCTGTTTATTTTCTATCTTTCCATAAAAGAAAAAATAGATATAGGCTTGGTTAATTTTATTTAGTACAACAGTTTTCTTTTATTAAATCCATTTTTTAATCGTCAGAAATGGTTATCCTTTTGAAAAGGGATTGTAAAAAAGGTCTCTTACATTGGTAAGAGTTTTAGTTTTAGGAGTCACCATCCTCTTTAGGGAAAATTCTCGAATTAGTTAATTCTTTGGAATTGACTAACTCGATTTTGAACCAGAGACTAGGTTCGGGAGTTAGTACAATATTGGGAAGGTGTGAGGCACCACAAATTACCTGGTTTAATAATAAGATTAATTAAAATTGAGATGCAAAATGGTTTAAATGCAACTTTTCAAAGGAATGTCAAACATGCAAACAATTTGATACACTTAGACATGAAATTAAACCATCTATAAAAAGGGGGGAGGGGAGGAGAAAAGATTACAACCAATCTCCTAAAATACATTCTACCCAAACCCCATTAAAATTTCCTAACCAATTATTACATTCAAGTACAAATAGAACTCGTTAAGGTCCTTTACATTTACCTAATACAAAATAAAACCAAAGTAATAAAGAATCATTCATAGAACATATACACAACATGCAAATGGTATTCACAGAACATAATCCATCCATAAATTCATACAATCATACATCAAATGAGAAAATGATGCATGCCAAGTTCATGAATTAACATTTAATGGGTTAGTGCCAAAGACCATAAAGCAGTGAATAGAAGTGCAATAATTTAAAGGACAGAAAGTAAATAGTGCACAAAAATAAAGACAGAATCTTAAATGCGATAAATTTAAAGGTTAAGATAAGATTAGAGTTCAAGATCTTAATGTTCATCATGAATGATGAACAAATACACCCATCACTACTGAAAATCTTATTATTGATGTTTATACAATCCATCTGTGGTAAAAAATGCATTCTAGATCAATAAAGTCTGAAGCTTTACCACTAGTCTCCAAATTGGGTCCATTTTATTATTACTTATCAATCTGGGTTTCTGAAATAAAGTGTCTGGCACCACAAGAGAAATGGCGTGCGTCACACGTAATGGCGCTATCCATTTCCCTAATCAGAGGACCGTAGCGTGAAAACAGAGCATCTGTAAAGAAGTGGCGCAATCCACTTGCTTGTGTCGAATGCCACATGTAGTGGCTTGCACCACTATGGTTCTTAACATGCCACTTTAATACAGACACCCTATTTTGGTTGATCCCGAGTTTCCCTCACAACCAGGCTCAAGAATGGTGATTTATCACCAAAATAAAAAGAAAAAGAGATGGAGAAAGAGATTAATGGCTCTCAGAAACTACCTTTTTGAAGATTTCCAAAGATTTGTGTAAGAATGATGAAAGAAACCCAAAAGTTGAGTTTTTGATCCAAAAATCTGAGTTTGGGATTAAATGAATGTGTTTATGGACTTTTGGATCAATGCTTAAGGTTTTGTAATAAAAAATAGATGAATAACAACCTAGATCAAAGTAGAAACACTAAGTTCTACATTGATTCTTGATTGAGTTTTAAAAATAGTAGAGTTTCCTTAAGATTTTAAAAGTCCTCCTTCTTACACAATTCCTAATGCGCTATTTATAGGCAAATGGAAATGTGTTGCCCTATTTTAGGACTCATGTTGCAAAATGGCACTAGTGGGCCCTAAAATCGGGCTAGGCTCATTTTTACAAAAATGCCATTGGCACGCAAAATGAGGCGGTGCACCGGCTGTAACGCCCTAAAATTTTCAAATCTTAACATGATATTATTTTATCGGGTCATGAATGGTGCTACAGAGAGGGGGATAATATTTTATTTAGACCCGAGGAAGATATTGAGTATAATTAACTATGAATGGGTAGTGATTTACCAGTCTATGAATAGTACCACCGGTCTGTAAATAGTACTACCGGTCTGGGAGTCGGTATTATTTTGGTCTGGAAAAATTACTATATATGTTTTATATTTTCTTTAATATTTTTGGAGTATGTATGCATGATTTTTATGGGTAGAAAGTAAGTAATGAATATTTTTGGAGAATTTAGATAATTAGTGAATAGTGAATTATGATGCTTTATTAATTAAGGAAATTTGAGGAATAATTTTTATGGAGTAATTTGAGAAATTTGTGGAGATAAATAATATTATGAAGGACTTGAATTGGAGAATATTTTTAGCCATTAGATGAGCTTAATCTTAGCCATCCAATTATGGGGAAAAGACCAAAATACCCTTTGATCACTTTTTAAGGTCAACTTCAATTATTGAGCAACCACTTTTTCTCTTCTTCTTCTTCTCTTCAACGCCACTTCCTCTTCTTCTTCTCTTCTTTGTTTTTCTTCACTTCTTACTTGTTAAATCCACCAAATTAAACCCACCCAACTTGATTTAAGTAATTAATCTTAGAGAATTAAGCTTGAGAAGTGATTTGTGGTGATTAGTTTCAAGAAATTTGGAGATTCTCTACTTAAGCCAAAGGTTGGGGAAACCTCTACCATGGAGTAAAGGCAAAGTTAGAGCTTAGAAAGCTTTAATTTAAGCTTGCTAAAGCTTATTTTTAAGGTTAGTGTTCATAAACACACTTACCTTACTTGAATTTTTGATTTTGTACATTTATGCTATCATACATGTATTTTGGGATTTTGTATGAAATGATTGATTTGTTGAACTTTGGTTGCAATAACATGCTCTTGGGTGATGTTTGATGAGTATTTAGTATGTGGTAGAAATCTCTACCTTGTATCTTTGTTGTTCATGTTTTTTTCATGGTGGAAGAAAACTGAATTTGGGAAACAGTGTTATTGGGTGAGATTAAGGACTAGTTTTCGACCATTTCTATTTTCCATTTGTGTCTGAGTCCTTCATGAAAGTTGTAGGTATACTTCGTAGATTTCCAACCCATCCTCTTGTGTCCAATTTGGAGATACATAGCTCAACGTATGGCTGAAATACCTAAACTGACTCTGTTATGTCGGGCCACATGCATCACTGAATTGAGTGCCCATTTTGACCACTATAATGACAAGATTTGGTTCTGAGGTCTTCATGAAAGTTGTTTCTCTATGTCTTGAGACTTCCCTGGTTCTGGATTGGTTTAATTTGAGTGTTTGGTGACGTAGGAATTTCATAAACATTGGACTTAGTTCTGCTGAATCGGGTCTGGACTGTTGGTCTGTGTTCCTAGCTTCTGTTTACCATCTTACACATTGAACTGGGCTGTGGTCCCTTCATAACAGTTGTATAATTTTGTCTTAGATTTCTAATAAATCTAATTTCGTTCAATTTGGAGATCTATAACTCAAGTTATGTCTTAAAAACATAGCAAAGGTCAAGGATGTTTTAATGCTGGAAATTTCCTATGCCTTGACTCATAGGTTTATTTGGATAAATGTATGTATGAATCATGTGTGATGAGGTTCTCTTGATTATTTGTATGTTTGAGGATTGATTTGACAAAAATAAGATATAAGGTTGAAAAGTGGTATTGTGGATATGTTTAAATGGATATAAATGGGAAAAATTGTTGGAAATTTTGGGATAAAGTGTGGAATTAGTTTAGATAATGCATGATGAGGATAGAAATGGATACCTTGGTGCATAAGAGTTATGTTAGTATGCTTGGTTGGAGAAGGAAATTCCTCCCCTTGGTTTTCATTAAGAGGCCAAACCACTCTAGGGTGGTAAGGCTTACTTAATTATTTTTTTTGTATGGTATAAGTATGACATAAGTATGATTAGTTTGATAACTTTCATATGTTTAGAGTTTTAAAAAAAAATGAGTATTTAAGGTGTATGTGCTTTGAATTTTGAATAAGGAAAGTATGATAAATTTCATTATGATGTTAAGAAAGTTTTAAAAAGAAAAGGAATTGATAAGAAATTTTCCTATATTAAGTATATATATATATTTGAAATATTTCCTTTGAAGAATGTGGAAATTTTTGTAAGTTGTAAGTTGAGAAATTTGAAATGATGGGTATTAAGTAATGACGAGGTTTTGATTGAGAATTATTGCTTTTGTGAAAGAATGATTTTGATTTGGGCTCTACTATGCATGATTGAAACGTGGCATGATGAGATTGATTTTGTTATGTGAAGCTATGATCATATGCTAGGGTTATCAGCCCTTATAAATAGGCGGACGCGCTTATTTGTGTGGTGGGGGTGGTGCTTTCATAGGTCACGGTGGTGCTTTCATAGGTCACGGTTGTGTGATGGGGGTGGTGCTTTCATAGGCCACGGTGGTGCTTTCATAGGACACGATCAAATCTTCTTATGTTCATTCTGTAGTAGTATGAGCCTTAACTAAAGAATTAACATATTTGTATTTATAATCGTCTTATTGCTTTCAAAGTCTTTGAATTAAACGAATGAGATCATATTATTTTAGTAAACCTTACTTTGGAAATTATTGATTATTTTATCAAATGAATTTTCAAAGCATGATATTCAGGTACATGTGTATTGGTATAATAAATGCTCAAGTAATGATTTAATAAATGTAAATGTAATTTGATATTTCTTTATGTTATTAATTAATAGTTTATTTGATATTTCTTTTGCTATAAATGTAAATGTCTGTGGAAATTTAATGATTTTATGTGAATTATGAGCACCACTGAGTTTTATACTCAGCGCGTTGATTTTTATCACACGCAGGTTAAAGACTATGGTTACTGCTCGAAGACTAGAAGAGTAGCAACAGAGCAGAAGTGACTATTGTGGTAATAGTAGATTGAGATTTATGTAATTAAGAATTATGGCATGTATAAGTATTATATTTTCGGAGGTTGTATTATTTGAATTATAACTTAAGCATGTAATTAACAATTATGTTGGTGTATATATTTGGAGATAAGCATGAGATTCATTAAATGATTGAATAAAAATATTTCAAGAGAGTTGTTATGATTAGTTTATTAAGACTTGATATATATACTGAATGCAATTAATTGATGAATATTAAAATGCTATTGAGGATTTATATAGTTATGAAAATATAGAAGTACTGTTGTGTTATGATGATTATTTGGAGATGTTGGGAGTTTGGAGTTTAATTGGGAGTGTTTTGTATTCACATGTTTGGCGAGCTCAGTTTTTAAAGGGAAATTCTTACAGTATTTCTGTAGGATTTTTCCCAATCTATTTTTCAAAAAAGAAAAAAAAACAAGAGATGGAAACGAAATGAAATGATTATCTAATAAAAAAAAAACATATTACTCGCTAAACTTGTGAATACTCAATTACTTCTAATTCATAATCTAATTTTATGATTTGTATGTTAAGTTAAGACGGTGTCTCCAACACCGAATGTGGCATCCGTCGTCGGGTCTCACGGGACTGAGCGGAGGGTGTTACATTTAGTGGTATCAGAGCATAGGTTTAGGCGGTTCTAGGTTTATGTTTGATTTAAGGAATATAAGTAATTAAGTGAAGATATATGTTATATATGTTTGATAAGTAATTTGACTCTGTAGCGGATCTTCTATGAATTGGTATTGGAGATAGAATGTGGATAAATGTTTTGGATCATGATAGTAGTTTGGCCTATTATTGGAGAGCAATGTCATACTTGGTAGCAGGTGTAAAGGTTGACATTCATGATTTTTAATTGTATCCTTTCGGATAGTTGATAGAGTTACTCTTTGGAGAAATTTTAAAAGCTAAGGATAGATCTTTGAGAGATGTGATGATTTTCTTGAGGCATTAAAGGATTTGTTTCCTCCTCTCTTTTGAGTTGGTAGGATTTCCATGTGCTTTGAATAGCTTGGAGATTTGATTTGAAACTTGTGAATTTTGACTTTGGAATTGATTTACATTTATAACATAAATAGTATGAATGTGTGATAAAGAAAGTTTATGTAACTTAAATGTTTAAGAAATGTATCTTTTTACCATGCTATTGAATGATTGATTTTCATTATGAAATTTTTCCCTTCCTTGATATTTGGATATAAGAAGATTTGATTTTCAAGTGTAATTTTACAAAGAGTTTGAAAGATGAAAATATTGTTGTGTAAATGAAAATGAATTTACATGCGTACATTATTCATGTGTTTATGAAGTGTGTTGACTTGTGAGTTTGTATGTACATAGATAACACTTGCATGAGATCTAGGCATATGATTTGCATACATAAGCATGAACATATGTACATATATACCCAGTGAAAGATATGTTGGTAATGAGTTGCTAGAATTACCAAGTAAATGAACCATATGATTTGAACTTGAGCACACTGGATTTTACATGATTGAAGTGTGATGCTAGTATATGCATTTTGATGAGATTTGCATGGATTTTTGGCTGGAGAGTATTTATGATTTTAAGGATAACTACTTCTTTGAGTGACGTAAAAAGAGTATGTAGTATTATTGCACAAGTGTAATTTATGAGACCTAATTGATATATACTTTGAGGTCGTTCACTTGGAATGTGAGAAATGATTAATATTTATAGGAGATGATAATATTTTGTAGAGTAAAAGTATGCTTAGTTTCTCATAAGCCATTTATGAAATATATATGGATTTTGTGGATAATATGGATTGTTATGATGATAAAAAAAAATTAAATTATTTTTTTTAGTAAGAATTAAATTGTTTTAATCCTTATGTGCAAATTTTGGAGCTCGTATAATTGTGGCACCTTATAGTGTAGCATAGAATAAGTAGGCATTGAATTCTATGATATTGTCTTTTAATGTTTAAAGAACATATTGAATTCTAGATGCTATATGAATTATAAGCAGAGATATTGTATTAGTGTGAGATGTTATGATGTTAGACAAGTGAATGATTTCTTTAAGAAAATGTAAGATGATTATGCTATATAAATCATGTCATGAGGGTTAAGAGAATTGATTAATGACAATGAGAATCAAGATATGGTCTATTCAATTATTAAATTGATGTTTAAATTAGTGAGCTGGATACATATTAATGAATATGGTTATGTCAGCATTTTAATATGAAGAAAAGAACACCTATAAAAGTTGAAAGGAATATGACTTGACATGACCTAGAAGAGACTTAAAATTTGGATTCTTATTAATTGGTGATTTTTGATTTATTAAGAAACCATTGACTTCTAAGAATTAATGAAAATGGAGGTAATGAGTATCAAGCTATAGACTTGTACATTTTGGGATTCTATAAGTTAAGTGTGAATTGATAAGAATAATGATTTGAGGTGATCTTATCCTGCTTAAACAGAACTGATTTCTATGCCAAAATAATCAAATATATGTAAGTACTCATTGTTACGATGGAAGGATATAGTGTGATATTTAAAGGAGTTGTTTACTAGACATGAAAGTTTTATGGGGTTATACGAAATCACTATAATCTTAGGAATATGATATACCTTGATAAATTTTGGTTGGTGTTATAGGTCAAGCCTTCTTAAATAAATGAGCAAGTGGGTATAGTGTACATATCGAGCATTTTCACAAGCTATATTAAAATCATCTTCTTACATTCATGTGTGTGGACTTCACTCTTGCATTTAAGTGGGTGCTACCATATGAATCTAAGTATTATGATAGATATATGTATATTCATTTGTGAGTTAATGCATGTTATCTGTGATTTGGTTATGTGGGTTTAAGTATTAAACCTTAAAGCATAACTCTTGATTTTTGCATATGGTCCCTGAATTGCATGTTAGAGGAAATGAAAGATGTTATTAAGTGATTCAATGGAAGAGTAAAGAGAGATTTTGAAGGATCTATATAGTTTGGATGAATGATGAGATTATGATATGGTTATTGAATTAGAAATCTTGATTATTAATTTGGATAATTATGTATGTAAAGCATTCGTTATGGAGAACTGTTCATAGATCCTAAGGATATTAAGTATTAATCTTTTTGAGCAGAATTTATAGGAGACAAAAGGGAATTATAAGATTTTTAGTAGTTGATTCAATTCAATTTCGAGGACGAAATTTTCTTAAGAGGGGTAGAGCTGTAACGCCCTAAAATTTTCGAATCTTAACACGATATTATTTTATCGGGTCATGAATGGTGCTGCAAAGAGGGAGATAATATTTTATTTAGACCCGAGGAAGATATTGAGTATAATTAACTATTAATGGGTAGTGATTTACCAGTCTATGAATAGTACCACCGGTCTGTGAATAGTACACCGGTCCGGGAGTCGGTATTATTTTGGTCTGGAAAAATTACTATATATGTTTTATATTTTCTTTAATATTTTTGGAGTATGTATGCATGATTTTTATGGGTAGAAAGTAAGTAATGAATATTTTTGGAGAATTTAGATAATTAGTGAATAGTGAATTCTGATGCTTTATTAATTAAGGAAATTTGAGGAATAATTTTTATGGAGTAATTTGAGAAATTTGTGGAGATAAATAATATTGTGAAGGAATTGAATTGGAGAATATTTTTAGCCATTAGATGAGCTTAATCTTAGCCATCCAATTATGGGGAAAAGACCAAAATACCCTTTGATCACTTTTTAAGGTCAACTTCAATTATTGAGCAACCACTTTTTCTCTTCTTCTTCTTCTCTTCAACGCCACTTCCTCTTACTCTTCTCTTCTTTGTTTTTCTTCACTTCTTACTTGTTAAATCCACCAAATTAAACCCACCCAACTTGATTTAAGTAATTAATCTTAGAGAATTAAGCTTGAGAAGTGATTTGTGGTGATTAGTTTCAAGAAATTTGGAGATTCTCTACTTAAGCCAAAGGTTGGGGAAACCTCTACCATGGAGTAAGGCAAAGTTAGAGCTTAAAAAGCTTTAATTTAAGCTTGCTAAAGCTTATTTTTAAGGTTAGTGTTCATAAACACACTTACCTTACTTGAATTTTTTATTTTGTACATTTATGCTATCATACATGTATTTTGGGATTTTGTATGAAATGATTGATTTGTTGAACTTTGGTTGCAATAACATGCTCTTGGGTGATGTTTGATGAGTATTTAGTATGTGGTAGAAATCTCTACCTTGTATGTTTGTTGTTCATGTTTTTTTCATGGTGGAAGAAAACTGAATTTGGGAAACAGTGTTATTGGGTGAGATTAAGGACTAGTTTTCGACCATTTCTATTTTCCATTTGTGTCTGAGTCCTTCATGAAAGTTGTAGGTATACTTCTTAGATTTCCAACCCATCCTCTTGTGTCCAATTTGGAGATACATAGCTCAACGTATGGCTGAAATACCTAAACTGACTCTGTTATGTCGGGCCACATGCATCACTGAATTGAGTGCCCATTTTGACCACTATAATGACAAGATTTGGTTCTGAGGTCTTCATGAAAGTTGTTTCTCTGTGTCTTGAGACTTCCCTGGTTCTGGATTGGTTTAATTTGAGTGTTTGGTGACGTAGGAATTTCATAAACATTGGACTTAGTTCTGCTGAATCGGGTCTAGACTGTTGGTCTGTGTTCCTAGCTTCTGTTTACCATCTTACACATTGAACTGGGCTGTGGTCCCTTCATAACAGTTGTATAATTTTGTCTTAGATTTCTAATAAATCTAATTTCGTTCAATTTGGAGATTTATAACTCAAGTTATGTCTTAAAAACATAGCAAAGGTCAAGGATGTTTTAATGCTGGAAATTTCCTATGCCTTGACTCATAGGTTTATTTGGATAAATGTATGTATGAATCATGTGTGATGAGGTTCTCTTGATTATTTGTATGTTTGAGGATTGATTTGACAAAAATAAGATATAAGGTTGAAAAGTGGTATTGTGGATATGTTTAAATGGATATAAATGGGAAAAATTGTTGGAAATTTTGGGATAAAGTGTGGAATTAGTTTAGATAATGCATGATGAGGATAGAAATGGATACCTTGGTGCATAAGAGTTATGTTAGTATGCTTGGTTGGAGAAGGAAATTCCTCCCCTTGGTTTTCATTAAGAGGCCAAACCACTCTAGGGTGGTAAGGCTTACTTAATTATTTTTTTTGTATGGTATAAGTATGACATAAGTATGATTAGTTTGATAACTTTCATATGTTTAGAGTTTAAAAAAAAAAGGGTATTTAAGGTGTATGTGCTTTGAATTTTGAATAAGGAAAGTATGATAAATTTCATTATGATGTTAAGAAAGTTTTAAAAAGAAAAGGAATTGATAAGAAATTTTCCTATATTAAGTATATATATATATTTGAAATATTTCCTTTGAAGAATGTGGAAATTTTTGTAAGTTGTAAGATGAGAAATTTGAAATGATGGGTATTAAGTAATGACGAGGTTTTGATTGAGAATTATTGCTTTTGTGAAAGAATGATTTTGATTTGGGCTCTACTATGCATGATTGAAACGTGGTATGATGATATTGATTTTGTTATGTGAAGCTATGATCATATGCTAGGGTTATCAGCCCTTATAAATAGGCGGACGCGCTTATTTGTGTGATGGGGGTGGTGCTTTCATAGGTCACGGTGGTGCTTTCATAGGCCACGATTGTGTGATGGGGGTCGTGCTTTTATAGGCCACGATGGGGGTCGTGCTTTTATAGGCCACGGTGGTGCTTTCATAGGCCACGATTGTGTGATGGGGGTGGTGCTTTCATAGGCCACGGTGGTGCTTTCATAGGCCACGGTGGTGCTTTCATAGGCCACGATCAAATCTTCTTATGTTCATTCTGTATTAGTATGAGCCTTAACTAAAGAATTAACATATTTGTATTTATAATCGTCTTATTGCTTTCAAGGTCTTTGAATTAAACGAATGAGATCATATTATTTTAGTAAACCTTACTTTGGAAATTAATGATTATTTTATCAAATGAATTTTCAAAGCATGATATTCAGGTACATGTGTATTGGTATAATAAATGTGCAAGTAATGATTTAATAAATGTAAATGTAATTTGATATTTCTTTATGTTATTAATTAATAGTTTATTTGATGTTTCTTTTGCTATAAATGTAAATGTCTGTGGAAATTTAATGATTTTATGTGAATTATGAGCACCACTGAGTTTTATACTCAGCGCGTTGATTTTTATCATGCGCAGGTTAAAGACTGTGGTTACTGCTCGAAGACTAAAAGAGTAGCAACAGAGCAGAAGTGACTATTGTGGTAGTAGTAGATTGAGATTTATGTAATTAAGAATTATAGCATGTATAAGTATTATATTTTCGGAGGTTGTATTATTTGCATTATAACTTAAGCATGTAATTAACAATTATGTTGGTGTATATATTTGGAGATAAGCATGAGATTCATTAAATGATTGAATAAAAATATTTCAAGAGAGTTGTTATGATTAGTTTATTAAGACTTGCTATATATACTGAATGCAATTAATTGATGAATATTAAAATGCTATTGAGGATTTATATAGTTATGAAAATATAGAAGTACTGTTGTGTTATGATGATTATTTGGAGATGTTGGGAGTTTGGAGTTTAATTGGGAGTGTTTTGTATTCACATGTTTGGCGAGCTCAGTTTTTAAAGGGAAATTCTTACAGTATTTCTGTAGGATTTTTCCCAATCTATTTTTCAAAAAAGAAAAAAAAACAAGAGATGGAAACGAAATGAAATGATTATCTAATAAATAAAAAAAACATATTACTCGCTAAACTTGTGAATACTCAATTACTTCTAATTCATAATCTAATTTTATGATTTGTATGTTAAGTTAAGACGGTGTCTCCGACACTGAATGTGGCATCCATCGTCGGGTCTCACGGGACTGAGCGGAGGGTGTTACACCGGCGGGCTCGAAGAAGTAAAAATAGTTAAACACGTGTATTATTTCAGCCATTGACTAATAGTCCAAAAATCAAAGTGATCGAGAATCTCGATCCACACTTTTGTTAAAAATAGTTTATCATCACTAAGCCATTAGGGGTAAAATTTGAGTGTCTACAGTTTGCCCCCACTTTGAGGATATGTTGCTTTTTGAGCAAGATGTTGTCAAAGTGTAAAGTAGACGTGCAAGAAAGAACTATTTACCTAGTAGTTGCTGAGCTGCCGTGTCTAGTTGAGACAGAGTGGGTGTCCTTTTGACTAGATTTGCATTCTTTGAATGGCTTAGATGGATAAAGTGCGCCATTTTGGCGGCCTTGGTGATGTGAGGTGCCATTTTGACGGTTGTAACTTAAATGCTCCACCTTGGGAGAGGATACGGAATGCGGGTGAACTACGCCATGGTGATTGTCGGCGGCTTCAATGGGTGTATGCCTTCTTTAAAGGGCTTAGGTGCCACTTGGGACGACTTGATTCTAAGATGCTCCACGGTGGGAGGTTGTCCTTTAGATGGGTGCTTTCTGGAGGACTTTAAGTGCCTTCTAGAGGACTTTAGATGCGCCATTTGGGATGACTTGATTTGAAATGCTCCGCTTGGGAGAGGTTTCTTTGGACGAGTGCCTTCCAATGGACTTTAGATGCACCACCTGAGACAGCTTGATTTGAAATGCTATACTTTGGGAGGTTGTACTTTTGACGGGTGCCTTCTGGAGGACTTTAGGTGCACCACCTGGGACGACTTGATGTGAAATGCTCCACTTGGGGAGGTTGTCCTTTGGACGCGTGCCTCTAGAGGACTTTAGGTGCGCCACCTATGATGACTTGATTTAAAATGCTCCACTTAGGGAGGTTGTCCTGTCGACGGGTGCCTTCTGGAGGACTTTAGGTGCTGTTGACGCGTGTCTTTAGGCCCCCACCTAATCCAATGATGATACGAGGATGCGGAATGATGGGTTAATGCTATCTAGAAGTCTTTTAATCCAAAGATTTAAATTAAAAAGATTTTAAGTGTCTGACTGGGCCAGAGCCGTGTCACACAGCTATGCAGGTGCGTGACGGCATTATAGCTGCACACGCAGCTCTGATGCAACTCAAATCTGCATGTAGTCGTAAAAAAATGACGACATGCCATTTTTTTATGCTGAACGACACGTAGTTATGGTACAACAAGTGAGCCGCGTCACGCGACTTACTAGATCCGTCACGCAGCTATGCTCTGTGACCTACTTCTGTAAATAGATCTTTTTCTCACGTTTGAAAAAACTTTGGATGATTTTTTGGAAAAACCTAAAAATATTGTGCGCCATATTTTCCTCCAGAAGCTCTTTTGAGTTCGTTTGAAGGAAAATTGCCATTAGATATCAATTTTAGGTGAATTAAACCATAAAAAGAGAAAAAAAATCAAAAGATAAAAGAACGAGCATTTGAATCCTTGTTGAAAAAGCTTCTGGAGCGCCTTAACCATCGTTCGTTAAGGCATTTAAGCCATTCACAATCCTCAATCTGAGGATTAGGTAATTTCTTTACACCTTTTGTGTTCCTTTATTTATTGATTATTTATTTCACTATTGTTTTATTAATTTAATCTTAGTTAAATTGTATTTTGTTCATCCGTGGTCACTTTCGATTCTCTTAAAAGCATATTTAAATAAAAAATGATTTAAACAAATAATTTAAAACAGAGCTCGGACCAGAGCAGCTGCGTCAAGCAGCCAGTGGATCCGTAACGGATCTGGCAGATGCGTGACGGAGCTGTTCATGTCCAAAATGTTGTTTCTTTACCCAGAACAGTTGCGTCACGCAACTACTAGATCCGTAATGGATCTGGCAAATACGTGACGGAACTGTTCATGTCCAAAAATGTTGTTTTTCATGCCTGGTGTTCTGTTTTCCGAATTATGAACAGCTACGTCACGTAGCTATCGGTTGCGTCATGCAACTGTTCTTCCAAAGAAAAGCTGCGTGACGCAACTGTTCTAGGGTTCCAGAAACAATTTTTGTCCTTTCAAAAAAATAATAAATTTTGTACAAAATAAAATTTAATTTTTCCAATAAATCCGAAAATGACCAATTGTGAACAGATCACAATTTAATTAAGTTTATGTGATTTTATGTATTTATTTGTATGAATTTTGCAATTTTAGGTTGAATGAAAATGATATTTAATTTATATGCTTGTTAGTAATTTTGCATGTTTAGGGTTAAATTAAAAATAGAATGTGATTTAGATGTTAAATAATAATTGTGCATGATTTTGCGTTTTTGGTTTTTGGGTTGAATTTAAATCGGGTAGAATGTATTTTTAGGTTCGGTTTGTCGCCCGCCTTTAACCATAAGGCAAGAGCGGGCCTTTTATTTATTTGATTTAATTGCTTTGGTTTGAATGATTTAAATGCGATATTTAGATTTGATTGGGACGATTAAATAATTTTCCATATAGGAACTCGGTCCGATTCATTTGGGTTGTGTTTAAGTAAATATATAATTTGGCTTTTCTAACTAAAATAAATTAGAAATCGTAGGTTAAAAGACGCCGAATTTTCTGGGCGTCGGCTTCCAACGGGCTAGCGTACCCAATTCCCTTACCCAGAATCGCATTATTGAGCTTGACCAGTCTTTTTTAATAATTTGGCCTTAAATAGAATTGGTTTTAAATGGAGTCATTTTTATAAAATAAAATTGGAAACGGTCCCATTGCCGAAAAAATGGGTGGCGACTCAAAAATGTTTATAAGACCGATTTCTTGGCATCGTATCCAATAAAATGTTTTGTCACCACTGTTTAAAATAAGATCACTTTTTCCATTAAAAACAAAAAGAGGCATTTTTCGAGTCGCTCGGGGGCGATACGAAATCAGATTGGCGACTCCGCTGGGGAGAGCACCCGCTAATCCTCGGTTATTTTTAATAACTAGTCGGTTGCAATTAGGAATTAACTCTAAACCTACGTTTTCTACAAGTGGAAATAAAATTGGTTAGAAAGCCGTTAGGAAATTCTTTAATCGTCCTAGTTTGTTTATTTACTTTCCTTTATTTTTCTAAGTTCTTGCATTCATACTGCATTTCTCTCTTCTCACCACTTTCTACCCAAACTATCCCTCGATATCATTGTTAACTTTGAAGGTGGATCCAGCCTAAACCTTACGTTTTAGGCACATCCACCCGAGAATTAGCAATTTTACCTAACCGCAAGCCTAGTACCTTTAAAGGTGTGTCAAAAGGAGTAGGCCCACGTGAAAGCCCGAATCCTATTTGCGGAACCTGAACTTTGTAAGCCCAATGGACCAAAGCCCATGCATGTAGTCGAAAGCCCTAGTCACTTCCCCATAAGAAAAACCTGAGTCTATGTGCTGTTGTTCTGTCGCATTCATTTTGAGAATTTGTTTCGCCAATCTCAAAATCCCCTGCTGGTTGTCGAGATTAGACCAAATCCTACAAAACAGATGTTGAAATTTCTACCAACGGAACTCGTGTGTGGGAGAGATAAGGTTGGAAGCATGCATTTCCGAACTCCCGTTCCCCTGCGTGTTATAAACTGTTCATATGCTGTGACATTCATGAATCACGTAATGTTTTTCGTTTCAGCCATGCATTATTAAGAGCTAATTTTCGATATGGACGTTTGATCTTGATTTTGAGAGTGGACCTATAATTCGTTTTGAATAACATGATGTAATCATTTATAGTGAATTAATACCCAAAAAAAAAGGGAGTTATAAGGGGGTTGCGATTCCTTTGAATTTTTACATTTCTCGCATTATTTGAAAGTAAGCGTGAGATTGGAAAAAATTTGTAATTAATCAGATCCTACTTGGGACCATCTGTTCCAAGGCAAAAAGTAAGGACACGAAAGCAAAAATAATAAGAAATATCCCACTTGGAAATTCTTTCATTCCAAGGCAAAAATTAGGGACTCGAGAGAAAATAGTCGACTGTAAAATCCAAAAGGAACGGTCGACGACAGATAATGCCGGAAATGTTTGAAGACAAAGTAAACTATTGCTATGTTATTCATACCGAATTTTAGGTCCAGTCGTCAAAAACGAGATCTTATTTCCATACTGGTTATTAGCACATTAGATTTTGCATCCCTCATCCTATGTGCCTCTATTTTTCATGCATACATATAGAACCCCCTTTAACTTAGGTCCTTTTATCTGTCAGCCAAAATTGATCTGTCCCGGGAAATCACTTCGAGAGTTTGGCACCGACAGCCTGGTCAACGTCTGGTCAGAGTGTCCCTAATCCCCGAGCATGCTTCAGTTAGTTTGTGGTCAGTTCAAGTTCGTCTGATTCGATTTCTGATTTAGATCCGGTTGTAGTTGAGATGGCTGACAATACTGCGAATGAGACTAGTTTTTTCTCTGGCCCAGTTAAGGGCTATAACTGATATTGAAGAGCTAGTTTTTCTCTGGTTTTTCTCTCACCGACTTTTCTCTGGTACAAAGGGCTGGGTTGAATATTGAAGAGCTGTACAAAGAAGAGAAGAAGAAAAGCCAAGGGTTTGGTAACTACCAGTCTTCCTACAGTGATCAGAATAGAAATGCTGGTAATATTGCTACGAACCAGTCGGGAAGTAGCAATACAGTTGGAGCTGTTAACGAGAAAGTGAGAAGGGAATTCACTGATTTGGGTAGACTTTAAGCACAGTTATGAGATCCTGCATCAGGAATGGTGTGTTGTCAAAGCTACCAATTGATCCGTCTAGGCCTATTCGAGGTAGGTTTGTTGACCAGGACTATGAGTATCATCAATGCAATGGTCATTCTACTGATAATTGCTTCCAGCTCAGGCATGCTATACAAGATTTGATAGATAGTGGGAAGATTGATACGAATCCGCCATCACTCATCCATGGAACTCAAGGGAGTAAGGAGAACAACATGAAAAATCCATTAGTGCTACCTAGTGGATCAATTACAAGAAGTCATGCAAAGAAATATGGAGCAACCATGGAGATCAAGAGAGCATGGATACCTCAACTTCTAATTAAGATTCGAGGACGAATCTTTTCGAGGAAAGGGGGAATGATACGGAATCGCTACCACTTAACCATAGATCTCAAGGAAGCATGGAGAACACCTAAGTTTCTCACATTAATGGAACCACATGTTGAGATGGAATCTGAAATTCCAGCATATGACATGCCCTGGCCATACTAGAGCCTAACTTTGGCGTAATAAGTTAGCCCATTTTTGTTAGCTTTGAGTTGTAATGTTGTTAATGGGTTGGGCCACAATAAATTGGGCCACCCTTTTATTTTTATCCTTAGTTGGTTTGGATTAATTATTCCTTATCCTTAGTTAGTTTGGATTAATTATTCCTTATCCTTAATTTGTTTGGATTAGTTAGTCCTTATCCTTAGTTGGTTTGGATTAATTATTCCTTATCCTTAGTTGGTTTGGATTAATTATTCCTTATCCTAGATTTATTTAGATTTAGCTAATCTTTAGTTGATTTGGATTAGTTAACCAAATCCTTAAGTTGTTTAGATTTGCTAGTCATATCCTTAGTTGGTTTAGATTTGCTAAATCCTACTCCTTAGCTAACTCTAAATCCTTTAAGGATCTGGACCTCTTAGATTAGTATAAATAGCTTGTTATTTTGTAATTATTCACATTATTATTCAATCAATTAATACAAAGAGAGATCTTCTTCTTCATGCTTAGGCGTGTTCTTGCTTTAAAGGGTGTGAGATTGCATTCTTCTAATTGCATCAAGAATCAAGGTAAACTTATCAATTCTTTATGGCGTTTATCTTATTCTTTTACTCTATTATTGGTGTTCTTGCTTCTTTAAGCTTTGGGTGCCATAGAGGGGAGTTTATTTAGATCTTTGATCTCTTCCAAAACTTGTCATAGAGACCGGCACCCCGGCCGCCAATATGTCCATTTTTTTTCTATAAATAGTGGCCCCGACCCTCCGTTTTCGGCACTCAGTCTGTGTTGACGGACGCTCCTTCTCCCTACGCTCTTTGCGATTCTTTACTGCTTTCTTGCATTTTTTTTTAGTTTGATTTTATTGTTGTGATACTTGGTCACTTAAAATTAAATTAAAATTAATTCCCTTAACGAGGAGCTTAACCTGGAGTTAAGAAGCGGTCGACGATTAAATCAGGTACGTAAGTTAAACTTTTGCCTATTTAATTTTAGCACTTCATGCATACTTCTTTTCTACTCCTAATAATTCTACAACTGCATAAATGCATTCATACCATCATATAGGCAAGTAAATTGCCTCAATTAAAATATGATTAAGCTAAATGCTCGGTTAATTAATAATCGTGGTATTAAAATTTAAATCCGACAATATTGGCTTAAAATATCTAGTCTTTCAATGGCTATGGTATGATTGCCTTTATTTCGAACAATTTTCGGCTTAAGTCCAATTAATCAATAATTGTGATCAAAAGGCCTTAATTAATCACGTTCTTTTGGCAACAACTTGCCTAAATCAACACATTTTGGCTAAAAGCCTTTTAAATAACCAAACTTTTGGCAACAATTGCTTAAAATCAAAGTTTTGGCAAAATGTCTTAAAACTAAATCAATTTTTAGGTTTTAAAACCTAAAAATCAATCATTTTGGCGACAATCGCCTAATCGACACTTTTGGCAATTTATTGCCTAAATCACAAAAATCATTTTGGCTAAAAGCCTTAATTCATTTTTGGCAAGCAAATAAGTCCAATCAAACACATCTTTTGGCTGAAAACCATTAAAATCAACACTTTTGGCATCAAATGCCTAAAAATCAATCAATTCTTTGGCAAAATGCCTAAACAAAAATGCACAAAGCATACACACACTCATGCATAAAGCATCCCCTTCAAAGCCCTCTAAAAGAGGCCTATCGAACTACGTGGACTTTGATCTTCCATTCAAACAGGAAGTACGTAGGCACGTTCGGGATTTCACCCCGGGCGGCAAGTCGAAATCACTATAAACATGTCATTCACCCTGCAAAGCATTCAAGCATTCATTCATGGTTAGTTTATTCAGCATGACATAGTTTCGGGATCCATCTCGGGTTTGCACACCATGCCTTAATCATTGGGTTAATTAATCTAGTAACTAGGTTAATTAAAATTGGAGTCACTTAGGGTTTTTTCCTAGTTTACCCTAAAATAATTAAACAAGGTGGCGACTCTCCACACATCACGTGCATTTCTTCCTTAGTCACATGCATTCGTATGCATTGATATTTGGGGAGGGGTTCACAGTTTGGCGACTCTGCTGGGGATTGTAAATGTAATCTTTTTGCATAAGAAGACTACGATTGCTGCATAGACTAACCTGCCCTTCTTTAGGGCATTATTTTAATATGCTTTGTTTTGCAGGGTACTCTAACACGAATCAAGTGTTCTTTCTTTAAGAATAATTGATTAGGAGACTTGAACCAAATTGACAAACTTGATTAAGACATTTAAACTTGTTGATTTATTTGCACGATCGAGAATCCTTTTCTCCATTGCATAAAAAATGAATTTCAAATGAATTTCTTCTCTTTCTGTTCAAACTTCTGAGTCTGGATAGCAAGTAGCGCTGATCGGCAGGTCTCTTTGATTATGTCGACGGACAGCCAAAGCGTCCTCCCTGTTACCGCAAACCGCCCCTAATCCTTTTGGGGGTGGCCCATGGGTATGCGTACCGTCGGACCCATGTGAAACTCTTTGTTTCACATGTGGTTAGGTATATCCATACTCAAGGTTCAAGGGTCCCTTATAAGCCGATTCTCTATTTTGAGTCATAGCCTATAGAACCTATCCTTTAGGACTGTATGCACCCAATGATGTGAATCATATCATTAAACAGATTATGATGTGTTGTTATGCGCATTCATGACATATCATAAACATGGGGTAAACACAAAGAGAGCATGAAATACCCTTTTACTTTCAGTCATGCACAGTTGGACAAGAGAGTCAATTCACCTCACATCAGCTACCTGATACACTGATCACGTGTACCTAATCCAGCTACCCTTATCCTTATAGGTGCCCACAATCCGAGTGCCTACCCAAGTGCCAGACACACCTACAGTGCTATCACCAGCTTCACCAGCTTCACCAGCTACACCAGCTTCGCCTACAACTCCAACAATCCTATCTGCACCAATGGCATCACTTGCTGATATCCAACCCTCATTGAACAATTAGGGGCTAGAATGGAGGCCAGAATGGAGGCCAGAATGAATGAGGCACTAGCTGCCCAAAGGACCGCCCTGATAGCTGAACTGGGTAATGGGAATGGTAATGGAAATGGGGCTTCCGCTGGGGGAAGTGGACCTGCTGCCTCCAACCAGGGTCCTGCCGCTGAACCTACAAACCCTGCCCTAAACCTGGATGAGATGCCTTCTAAAACTGCCTCTGAGCTGGAAGCTCAGAGAATGAGAGAGAAACTAGAGCTCCTAGAGAGGTCCATCACTGCTCTCAAACCCACAAGGAAGTGGTGGACATGGACTCCTTGTCCTTGTTCCCTGAAGCTAGGTTGCCAACTAAGTTCAAGATGCCCAACATGGACAATTTGATGGAACCACTTGTCCTAAGACTCATCTGAAAATGTATGTAGGTGCTCTTAAACCCATTTGGATTGAGCAGCGAGCTCCTTGCTCAGTTATTCCAACAATCTCTTACCGGTGCTGCATTGAGGTGGTTTGTCAGCTTAGACCGATCCAAAATGAAAACATGGAAGACATCTGCAATGCATTCAATTCCCATTACCGCTATAACATGGAGGTGGATGTCACTCGAAGAGAACTAGAAACCACCAAGCAGAAAAACAATGAACCCGTTTTCCTCATTCCTTACGAGGTGGAGGGCCAAAGCCGCCCAAATGATTAACCGGCCTTCTGAACAAGAGCAGGTAGACATAATAATAAAAAACCTGCAGCCTGTCTACCAACACCAACTACAGACTCAGTACCTACCAACATTCCAGTCACTCATTGCCACTGCTACGAAGGTAGAAGATCTGATTCAAATGGGGCAACTGAAAGAAGACTCAGGAACCTCAAAGTATAAGAACCTAGCCAAACTGGCAAGGTCCACGAAGTGGCTAGCATCACCCCCACGAATCCTTTACGTGTGGGGAACATGAGAATAATAATCAATCATCAGAAGAACCTATACTGATCTGGGATGCCGATCCTTGTGGTATTCCGAGAAGCTGTCAAGGCCAACTACATCAAGCCTTTGGAAGCAAGGCCACCACCAAATCCATTACCGAGGAATTACAGGGTTGATGAATACTGTGAGTATCATCAGGGACATGGGCACAAGACTGAAGCGTGTTGGACGCTCAAGAACCGCATCCAGGACCTGGTGGACAACGGTTCAATTATTCCCAGAAGCAAGCCAAACATTAGTACTAACCCCTTACCAAATCATGGGGTAAATGCTATTATGGCTGATCAGGAACTGATCGATCCTTTCGAACTGTTCCTAGAATGAAATAACATCTGTGTTTGGATTTGAATGACCTAGCCGGAGAACTTGATGCTATAACCAGGAGCGGAGACAATATGACCTTTAGTTTTGGACAAAATTCAAAATAAACCCTACAGAGGGCAGAGGAGCCAAAGGAGGACCCGTGCTGTCACAATTAAAAAAAGACACAAGCTAGGGTGTCAATCTGGGAACTTTTGGCATCATCCTTTCCTCATCGCCAAGCTCTTTGCAGGCTTTGAGTCAACTTCAGACACCTGTGGAAGTTAGCCCCTGAGGTGCTAGTATCCACCCTCACCCAATCATCTAAAACACGAAGCATCGGTTTTCTCTGATGACGATTTGCCAACGAGGGAGGCAGTCATAACAATGCTCTTTATGTGTCACTGGTTCAGAACTCGAGACAAAACCGTGCCCATGTTTCTCATTGATATGGGTCCGGCGCTGAACTCTGCCCACTGAGAGTAGCCAGCTGTCTAGGGTGGAAGAAACTGACTTCACTCCCTCGGACCAGATAGTGAAGGCCTATGACAGCACCCGGAGGGAAGTGTTGGGGGTTGCTACGCTAAAGTTAACGGTTTGGGCCAGCTGTGATGGAAGTCCCCTTCCAGGTAATTGATGTATCCGACTAGCTTCAACCTGCTTCTGGGCCGACCATGGATACACCACACTAAGGCAGTACCCTCGTCCTTGCACCAAAAGGTCAAGTTTCCATATGAGGACAAAGTTATTACCATTCAGGGAGATGACTACAATCAACTCAAAAAGCCAAAGGGCCAGCCTCTCTTTGAGGTCAACCCTGAAACTGCCAACCTACCCCTCTCGGGATTTCAGTATGACACTGTGCAGTTCATAGAAGGAAAGGCTGCAAACTCTCGAATTCTCTTTGATTTCGGGATAGTGCAAACAAACTGCATAGTGCCCTTGATGCTTAAGATGTCCTATCTGCCAGGAATGGCTATGGCCAGATCCGGGAAAACATACCCCAAACTGCAAGCCTGGGAGTGTCCGGTGAATGAGGGAACCTTCAACTGGGCTATGAACCAACTAATGAAGACCGTGCCAAGAGAACCAGAGGGGGAAGGAAAGAGAGTGTGTGAACCCCTTCCCCAAATGTCATAGGCATGTGATGCATATGATGAATGAGAAGAAATACACGTGATGTGTGTGAGTCACCACCTTGTTTAATTATTTTAGGGTAAACTAGGAAAAAAACCCTAAGTGACTCCATTTTTAATTAACCTAGTTACTAGATTATTATCCCAATGATTAAGGCACAATCTACGAACCCGAGATGGATCCCGAGACTATGTCATGCCGATAAACTAACCGATGAATGAATGCTTTGCAAGGTAAATGATGGATTAATGAAATGTTTGAGTGATTTGACTTGCCACCCCGGGGTGAAATCCTGAACGTGCCTACGTACTTCCGTTTGAATGGAAGATCAAAGTCAACGTAGTTCGATAGGCCTCTTTAGAGGGCTTTGAAGGTGTATGCTTAATGCATGAGTGGGTATGCTTTGTGCATAAGTGTGTATGCGTTTGTGCATGTGTATGCTTGTGCATGTTGTGGTATGCTTCGTGCATGAGTGTGTGTATGCTTTGTGCATTTTGTTTAGGCATTTCTCCAAAGATTGATTGATTTTTAGGCATGTTCCAAAAATGTTGATTTTAATGGCTTTTAGCCAAAATGATTTGATTTAGGCAATTGTTGCCAAAATGTGCGAATTAGGCGTTGTCGCCAAATGGTTGATTTTACGGTTTTAAGCCGAAAATGTTGATTTTAAGGCATGTTGGCCAAAAGATTGATTTTAAGCGATTTGTTGCTGAAAATGGTTGATTTTAGGCCTTTAGCCAAAAGGTGTGGTTGTTTAGAGGCAATTAGTTTGCCAAAAATGTGCGATTTAGGCGATTGCGCCAAATGATTGATTTTAAGGCCTTTGGCCAAAATGTGTTGTTTTAGGCAATTAGTTTGCCAAAATGTGCGATTTAGGCTTTAATGCCACGATTATCGATTAATCGGGCGTTCGAGCTTAATCACAAGTTATTGTCGAGACGTGATTGATTAAGGCTTTTAGCCACAATTATTGATTAATTTGACTTAAGCCGGATTTGTTCGAAATAGGCAATTGAACCGTAGTTATTGATTAACTAGGCTCTTTTAGCCAATATTGTCGGATTAAACTTTAATACCACGATTATTGATTAACCGGGCATTTAAGCTTATCAAATTAATTAAGGCAATTTATTTACCAAAAAATAATGACGTGGATGCATTTATGCAATTGTAGAATATTAAGAGTAGAAGAGAAATATGCATGAAGTGCTAAAATTAAATAGACAGAGTTTGTTACATACCTGATTTAAATCGACGACCGCTTCTTAACTCCGGATTAAGCTCCTCGCTTAGGAAAATATTAATTAATTTTAATTTGTTTAATTTTAATGTCCAAATATCACAATAAAAAATGCAATAAAAATTAAATTAAATGCAAAAAGCGGTAAGAAAACGCAAGGAGCGTGAGAGGGAGAAGGATTCGTCCGTTAACACAGATCGGGGTGCCAGAAAATAGCTGAAAATGGTCTATTTATAGGCCATTTTCGGGTCCAGGGCGGTAGGTGCCGCCTGGCTCGGCGGCAGCTGCCGCCCAAGAGGCTGGGCGGTAGGTGCCGCCTGGGAGGGCGGCAGGTGCCGCCCAGTCGGTGGGGGCGGCAGGTGCCGCCCATGCTGGGCGGCAGGAGCCGCCGTGTCCGGCGGCCTGCGCCGCGTAGCTTGGGTGGCCACCATGTCTCGCTCCGGGAGCTTTTTTTGGGAGTTTCCGACCTCCAAAAATCATTCTGGGACCGGTTCTGCGATCCTCGTGAAATTCCGGACGTTTCAAGTACCATATTGACATATTTCCAATAAATGTCCAAAATGGCCTCCGGTCCGGCCGGACTGTTTGCACAGTTGCTGCAGCAAAGTCAAAGTTACTGTAGCAAAGTCAAAACTAATTGGCATGGCACTGTAGCAGCGTGTTTTCCTCCATCTAAAGAGTTTCACATGCCACCAACAACATGAGAAGCCTCAAAATTGAGTATTCACAGGTTGCCCCCCCACTGGCTATCATAAAAATGATTTATGAGAGCTAGTGGTTGTCTGATGGAGCAAATTTTGAAGGCGAAAACTCGGACCTTGGGCCAAATTGGGATTGTGGGGCCTTGGTCTGAGTTGTGAATTTTCGGACCCTAGGCCGAGTTTTGAATTTCGGGCCTTAGGCCGAATTGTGAGTTTTCAGGCCTCTGCGACCGAATGTGATTTTTCGGGCATCTGCGGCCTGAATGTGATTTTTTCGGGCCTCTGCGGCCTGAATGTGATTTTTTTCGGGCCTCTGTGGCTTGAATTGATTTTTCGGGCCTCTGGGGCCTGAATTGTGATTCTTCGGGCCTCTATGGCCCGAATGTGATTCTTCGGGCCTCTATGGCCTGAATGTGAAATTTCGGGCCTCTGGGGCCTGAATTGTGATTTTTCGGGCCTCTGGGGCCTGATTGTGATTTTTCGGGCCTCTGTGACCTGAATGTGAAATTTCGGGCCTCTGGGGCCGGAATTGTGGATTCTTCGGGCCACTGGGCCTGATTGTGATTCTTCGGGCCTCTGTGGCCTGAATGTGAAATTCGGGCCTCTGGGGCCTGAATTGTGATTTTTCGGGCCTCTGGGGCCTGATTGTGATTTTTTCGGGCCTCTGGGGCCTGAATGTGAAATTTCGGGCCTCTGGGGCCTGAATTGTGGAATTTCCGGGCCTCTAGGGCCTGAATTGTGATGTTTCGGGCCTCTGGGGCCTGATTGTGATTCTTGGGGCCACTTGGCCTGAATGTGATTCTTCGGGCCTCTGTGGCCTGAATGTGAATTTTCGGGCCTTTGGGGCCTGAATGTGATTGTTCCGGGCCTCTGGGGCCTGATTGTGAGTCTTCGGGCCACTGGGGCCTGATTGTGATTCTTCGGGCCTCTGTGGCCTGAATGTGAAATTTCGGGCCTCTAGGGCCTGAATTGTGATTGCGGCCGAATGTGATTTTTTCGGGCCTCTGGGCCTGAATGTGATTTTCGGGCCTCTGGGGCCTGATTGGGAATTTTGTGCGGGCCGTTGCTGTCATTATTCGGCGGCTGCTGCCGCCGTTATTCGGTGGCATTCGGCGGCTGCTGCCGCCATCATTTCAGCGGCTGCTGCCTCCCTTATTCGGTGCATTTCTCCTATAAAAGCTTGTTCTTTGTTTTGGTTCTTCACTCATTCCTTATCTTCTCTCTTCTTCTTTTCTCTCTGTGTTTATCTTTTCCAAAGAATGAATCCTTCTTTCAATCATAGCATGCACAGCTGGCTAGGAGTCTCTCCAAAGTTGAAAAGATTAACTTGAAGAGGTATGGCCTCTCTCCTATCATTACCCTTAGGGGGGTAGTGATCGACTGAACTTTGTTATGGGCCTGTATCAGATTCTGGGACCCTGAGGCCCACGTTTTTCGGTTCGGGGCCATGATGGAGGAGATGTGTCCTCTTTTCGAGGAGTTTTGTGCTATCATAGGGTGTGACCCTAATGCCCCTTTAGTCAGGCATGAGGTTAAAGTTGGGTATGTTCGGTCATTTGAAATTTTATTCAATTCAGCCGGCCACAAGCTAAGGCCATGATTGTTGACGACCAGAAGGCAATTCTGCTGCCCCTGATTGATGAATTTTCAGAGGTTCTTTCAGATGACCCAGACCGGATGAGGCTGAGGATGCGGGCTTTGTATTTTGCTTATTATCTGGTTTCTTGTTTAACAAGGACCCAGGCTTCGGGGATCTGCGATTTGCCCTATGATTCGACAGATGGAGGACATGAGCTGCATTGGACGGCATTGTGCTGGCAGAAACCATCAGGAGCCTTGACAGAGCTGCTCTAGGCTTCGAGGACTGGACAGTTTCCCCGATTATACTCCAGGTATTTTCCTCTCATTTTTTTTTTTTTTTTTTTTTTTTGGTTCATGCCTTTGTAATAGAAAGGATCCATTACCCAGGTTTGGTTGAAGGACCACCTTCAAGTGGTTGCTGCTCCTACCCGTTTCCTTACAACCCTTCTCAGTATCGTATGCAGAGGATCTTGATCACACATCCGTCTGCTGACGCATGGACCTCATGGCTGATTGAATTGGGTCCAAACGAGGTATTGTGGTTTGTTCCCTGGTATGACATCACCTGCTTTATCTAGGTTAGCTTTCGTCATATTCAGGTTTACCTTTTAGGGCTTACACATTGTACCTGGTATTGCGCTTCGCGTGTTCTGAGACAGATGGGGATAGATCAGACTGTTTCGACCATGGATGATTCCCTAGCTGATTCAGCCATCACTCCGGGAGTTACTCGAGCCGTCCTTAGGGCCTGGGTTAGGGACCATCATATGGTTAGACCTTCACCTAATCCTGCTGGTATTCAGACCTCTCCTGAGTACCGGTCTTGGTTTATGACCATTGTCTGGCCAGTTGAGAAGCTGAGGAGGAACGCATTGCTGAGTGCACTCGAGGGTTGGACTCAGGCTGACGCTGGTGATGGGATTAGGACTGATGAGGAGATCATGTTGGCTCCTCGGACAGGCGAGGCTGGAGGGAGTTCAACAACTGGGGATGACTCGGAGGACGTTGCCCCACGGAGGCGACGGGGTACCTAGACCTAATAGGCTTTTGGACTTTTGGTGTTTTGGCTTTGTTTGAACTCTTTTGTCTTTTACTTGGACTTTGGGTGTGGATTTTGGTGTTTTAGCATTGGATTTTTGGATTTGGACTTTATTATTTATTTTTCTTGGTCTCTTTAGTTTTCTGCATGACTTTGGACTGTTTGACTTTATTGCTTTCAATTGGGCATGTCATTTGACTTTTAAGCTTTCCAAGCATTTCCAACTTCATTTATTCAAGCTCTGATTTTTTGCCTAAGCCGCCCTCTCGGGTTTTCAACTTAGCGAGCTACCCATTTTTGCCTAAGCCGCCCTTTTCGGGTTTTCAACTTAGCGGGCCCCGATTTTCGCCTAAGCCGCCCTTTTCGGGTTTTCGACTTAGCGGGTTTTCTCTTCTTTTTTTTTTATTTTTAATCCTTTTTTTTATTATTGTTATTATTATTTTTTTTTTATTGTTGGCAAAGAGGAAAGAATTATGGAATGATTTTCATTATGTTTAGACCGTACTCAATGAGGGTTGTCTACATATCTCCGATACATAATTTCTTTTTTCCAGAGAGAATCAGGTCTAGTGTAGTTCATTTTACATTATGCAATGCTTATTACACAAAATATCTTTTTAACTGATCTAAATTACATGGATTCGTGAATTCCAAACCATCTAAATCAGTCAAGATGACGGCTCCGCCGGACAATACTTTCTTCAACACATAGGGTCCAGCCCAATGAGGACGAAACTTCCCACGTGGGTCTATGATTGGCTGTCTAATCTCCTTCAGGACCAAACAACCTTCTTCCAGCTTCCGGTCTTTGACCCTCTTATCAAAATGCCGTGCCATTCTTCTTTGGTGAGACTTGAGTTTGGTGGATTCTTGCAATCGCTTTTCATCCATACCCAAAAGTTGCAAGTGATAATTCTTAGCCCAATCTGCTTCGTTGATCTGGCTTTCCTGAATAATCCTTGCCGACTGAACTTCCAGCTCAATAGGCAATATTGCTTCCATACCATGTACCAAAGAATACGGAGTTGCTCCGGTGGGCGTTCTGATTGAAGTCCTATATCCCCATAGGGCATTCGGTAACTGTTCGTGCCAAGCTTTGTGCTTTTTAACAGTCTCCTGCAAAATGACTTTTATAGCCTTATTCGCAGCTTCTACAGCCCCGTTTGCTTGTGGACGATAGGGTGAGGACTTATGATGTTGAATTTTCTTTTGCTTCAGCAGGTCAGAAAATTCACTTTGAAAGTGAGACCCATTATCCGTGATGATCTCGAACGGTGTTCCATACCGACAAAGGATGTTAGTACTGGACAAACTGTGCTGCCTTCTTGGCATTTAAAACTGAATAAGAGGCTGCCTCGATCCACTTAGTGAAATAATCTACAGCAACCAGGATGAATTGATGGCCGTTAGAGGCCTTCGGGTGGATTTTTCCGATCACGTCTATGCCCCAAGTTGCGAAAGGCCATGGTGAAGCAATAGGATTCAAATTGACCGGAGGTTGTCTTTGCAGCTTAGCAAAAATTTGACATTTGTGACACTTCTGCGCGTGCCTCACGCAATCTGCATTCATGGTTGACCAGTAATAACCCAGGTTCATGATTTTCCGAGCCAAGGCTATCCCGTGCATGTGTGGACCAGACTCCCCATTATGTAGGGAATCCATGATGGTTTGAGCTTCTCCCTCATCAACGCATCTTAGGTGCAGGCCGTTCCAACTTCTCTTATACAGAACTCCCTCAGTGAGGAAATATCCGGATGCTAACTGTCTCAATGTCCGTTGATCAGTTTTGGTAGATCCCTCCGGGTAGGCTTCATTCTGAAGATAATTCTGTATATCCCAATACCAGGGCTTGTCATCGACCAAATTCATGATATGTGCTGGCTGTTTCTGTAGCCGCACTGTCAGAGGTCGAACGACTCGGTCCTCCTTCTACATTGACCATGGAGGCTAAAGTAGCCAGAGCATCTGCGAACTGATTTTTTGGCTCGCGGCAAGTAGTGGAAGGATAAATCCTCAAATTGCTGAGCCAATTCGTCCAAGCGTCGTAGGTAAGGAACCAAACGCTCTTCTTTAATTTTCCATTTCCTTAAAGCTTGGGAGACTATTAAGTTAGAATCTTCGAAAACCTTGAGGACTTTTATCTCTTTTCCTAGGGCTGCTTCTAACCCCTTTATGCAAGCTTCATACTCGGCTTCATTGTTGGTGCAGTCGAAATCTAATTTGACGGTGATAGGAATGTATTCTCCACAAGGAGTTTTGAATACAACTCCAACCCCATTTCCATGGTAGTTCGAAGCTCCATCAAAGTACATTTCCCAGACTTCACTTTCCAAGTTCACCAAGTCTTCATCAGGAAATTCTACCTCCGGCATTTGTTCTTCGACCGGTAATTCTGCTAGTTGATCAGCCAAGGCTCCGCCTTTCACCGCCTTTCTTGTACAAATTTTAAATCATAAGCTGCGAGCACCGACACCCACTTAGCCATTTTACAGTCAAGAACCGGCCTCTCCATAAGGAATTTCAAGGGGTTCGATTCAGAAAAGACGTAGGTGGTGTAAGACGAGAGGTAGTGCTGCAGTTTTGTACAGGCCCTTACCAGAGCAAAACACAACTTCTCTATCTTATTGTATTTTAGCTCAGATTCTAGCATCCTCTTGCTAAGGTAATACACGGCATTTTCTACCCTTGTATCTTCTGCTTGTTGAGCTAGCATTGCACCCATCGCTTCTTCTGTCACTGATAGGTACAACAGCAAAGGCTTTCCTAGCCTTGGTGGCTGTAAGACTGGTGGGGATAACAGATATTGCTTGACTTGGTCGAAAGCTTTCTGACAATCCTCATTCCATTTTACGGCTACTCCTTTCCTGAGCAATTTGAAGATCGGACCACAAGTATTAGCCAATTGATTGATGAACCGGCTGATGTACTGTAGCCTTCCTAGGAAACCCCGAACTTCCTTTTCCGTCCTCGGTGCTGGTATTTCCATAACGGCTTTGGCTTTTGAAGGATCAATTTCTATGCCCTTCCGACTGATCATATGCCCCAGAAATACTCCGGATGTAGCTCCAAACAGACATTTTGCCGGGTTGAGTTTTAAATTGTACTTTCGAAGTCTAAGGAAGAACTTCTCAAGCGCTGTTGTATGTTCTTCAGCTGTTTTTTGATTTAACAACCATATCGTCCACGTACACTTCTACTTCTTCGTGAATCATGTCATGGAAGATGGTCGTCGCCATTCTTTGATAGGTTGCCCCGGCATTTTTGAGCCCAAAAGGCATGACCCTGTAGCAGTAGGTTCCCCACTCCGTGATGAATGCCGTTTTCTCTTTGTCTGGCACATGCATCATTATTTGGTTGTACCCGACAGCAAGATCGGTCAAGGAGACCATCTCGTGTCCCGCCATTCGGTCTACCAACAAGTCGATATGCGGCAGGGGGAAGTCGTCCTTCGGACATGCTCTATTCAAATCCCGATAGTCCACACACATTCTGACTTTGCCATCTTTCTTCGGCACTGGCACAATATTTGCTAACCATGTCGGGTAGGCAATGGGTTCTATGAATCTGTTCTCCAGTTGCTTGGCTACCTCCTCCTTGATTTCAAGGACCATTCGGTCTTCAGCCTTCTTAGCTTCTGCTTCACTGGCTTAGCCTCGGGATATACTGGAATCTTGTGCACCACTATTGCTGGGTCAATTCCCGTGATGTCACTTGCCTTCCACATGAAACAATTGGCAAACTTCCTCAAGCATTCACTGACCTGTCCCTTGTTCACACAGTCAAATGCAATGTATGTATGTTCATTTTCTTCTTTGCCAATTATTATTTTTTCTTTTTCATTTTTTATTTCATTTATATGATTATTTTTGCTTGGAAATGCTTGGAAAGATAGACACGCGGGGTAGTCAATAATTTGCAAGCCTTTATTGATCATGACAGAATTGTCTTCAAAGATTACATCAAATTTGAAATCTGGATTTTCAAAATCCGACACAGATGACTCAAGACTGGAACTGGACTCTGACTCGGTTTCAGACTCGGGGTCAGACTCAGACTCAATACAAGACTTGATTACAGATTTTGACTCTAGGTTTGACTCGGGAGGGGGTTTATCAGCAGCGCGCTCCTCCTCGGCGTACCAATTGGTGAGAGGGCCTTCGTTCGGCTTGATCAGGCTCAGCAGATCTTGGTCCCCATCATTTCCTGTGATAACTGCAATTTCGTCAAGGAGACTAGGTTGCATGAAGTCTTCCACTTCGAGTTCGGTTGTTACCTCTTCGGATAAGTCATTCAAGTCCAGGACACAGGTGTCATTCATTTCTAGGAATAGCTCGAAAGGATCGATCAATTCCTGGTCAGAAATAATAGCATTTACCCCGTGATTTGGTAAGGGATTAGTGCTAATGTTTGACTCACTTCTTGGGATGATTGAACCATCGTCTACCAGGTCTTGGATGCGGTTCTTAAGCGTCCAGCACGCTTCAGTCTCGTGCCCATGACCTTGATGATATTCACAGTATTCATTGGTTCGGTAGTTTCTTGGTAAGGGTAGGGTGGCGGCCTTGCTTCCAAGGGCTTGATGTAGTTGGCCTTGACAGCCTCTCGGAAAACCAAAAGGATTGGCATCCCGAGATCAGTATATGTCCTTCTTGACCGATTGCCATTTCTCATATTGCCCACACGTAAAGGATTCGTGGGGGTGATGCTTGCCATTTCATGGACTTTGCCAGCTTGGCTAGGCTTCTCGTATTTGAGGAACCCGAGTCTTCTTTCAGTTGCCCCATTTGAATTAAATCCTCTACCTTTGTAGCAGCGGCAATGAGCGACTGGAAGGTTGGTAAGTATTGGGTTTGTACTGTTGTTGGTAGACAGACTGCAGGTTCTTTATGATTATGTCTACCTGTTCTTGTTCAGAAGGCCGGTTGATCATTTGAGCGACCTTGGTCCTTTTCCTTGTAAGGAACGAGGGAAAAGGTTCATTGTTTTCTGTTTGGTGGTGTCCAGTTTTTTTCTCATTTTCTGAGCTTCTGGCTCAGAAGCAGGCATGTCATCCAGGTTAAGGGTAGGATTTGTACGGTTCTGCGGCAGGTCCTTGATTGGAAGCAGCAGGTCCACTTCCCTCACCGGAAGCCCCACTTCCATTACCATTACCCAATTCAGCTATCAGGGCAACCTTTGGGCAGCCAATGCCTCATTCATTCTGGCCTCCATTCTGGCCTCGAGTTGTTCTATAAGGTTTTTGATGTCAGAAAGTGATGCCATTGGTGCAGTTGAGATTGTGAGGTCGGTGATAGCACAGTAGGTGTGGTTGGCACTAATGTTGGCACTTGAACAGGGGGTACCTGTAAGTATGAGGGGTAACTGGGATTAAGGGTATAGTAGTAATCAGGGTAGCTGATATGAGAGAGATGACTCTTTGTCCAACTGTGCATGACTGACAAACAGAAGGATATTTTTGTGTCCCTCCACTCTCTTCTCTCTTTTTTTTTTTTAATGCTTATGGTATGTCATGAATGCGCACAAAACACGTCATAATTTATTTTAATGAGATGATTCGTACCATTGGGTGCATATAGTCCTAAAGGATAGGTTCTATAGGCTATGACACAAATAGAGAATCGGCTTATTAAGGGACCCTTGAACCTTGAGTATGGATATACCTAACCACATGTGAAACAAGGAGTTTCGCGTGGGTCCAACGGTACGCATACCCATGTGCCACCTCCAAAAGGATTAGAGATGGTTTGCGGTAACAGGGAGGACGCTTTGGCTGTCCGTCGGCATAATCAAAGAGACCTGCCGATCAGCGCTACTTGCTATCCAGACTCAGAAGTTTGAACAGAAGAGAAGAAATTCATTTGAAGTTCATTTTTTATGCAATGGAGAAAAAGATTCTCAATCGTGCAAATAAATCAACAAGTTTTAATGTCTTAATCACATTTTTCAATTAAGTCCGGATTTATCAAGTATTCTTAAGGAAAGAACACTTGATTCGTTAGGGTACCCTGCAAAACAAAGCATAATAAAATGATGCCTTAAAAAAGGCGGTTAGTTTCACAACAATGTAGTCCACTTTATGCAAAAATTACATAATCCCCAGCAGAGTCGCCAAACTGTGAACCCCTTCCCCAAATGTCATAGGCATGTGATGCATATGATGAATGAGAAGAAATACAGTGATGTGTGTGAGTCGCCACCTTGTTTAATTATTTTAGGGTAAACTAGGAAAAAACCCTAAGTGACTCCATTTTTAATTAACCTAGTTACTAGATTAATTATCCCAATGATTAAGGCACAATCTACGAACCCGAGATGGATCCGAGACTATGTCATGCGATAAAAAAGATGAATGAATGCTTTGCAAGGGAAATGATGGATTAATGAAATGTTTGAGTGATTT